>NW_019252574.1:0-1241 GCF_002742605.1 Olea europaea var. sylvestris | reverse complement strand
CAGTCAAGAAAAATGACGAAATTGCCCCCGGCGCAGTTTTTGTTCCCGATAAACATGTCAAATTTGAGCCCATTCCGACACAGGGGAGAAAAATGACAAAATTGCCCCCGGCGCAGTTTTTGTATCCGATCAACCAGTCAAATTTTAGCCAATTTCCGACAGAGTCGCGAAAAATGACGAAATTGCCCCCGGCGCGATTTTTATTTCCGATCAAACTCCCAAATTTCAGCCAATTTCGAGACAGTCGAGAAAAATGACAAAATTGCCCCCGGCACAGTTTTTGTATCCGATCAACCAGTCAAATTTTAGCCAATTTCCGACAGAGTCGCGAAAAATGACGAAATTACACCCCGCGTGGTTTTTGTTCACGATCAACCTGTCAAATTTGAGTCCATTCCGACACAGTTGAGAAAAATGACGAAATTGCCCACGATGCGATTTTTATTTTAGATCAAACTGCCAAATTTCGGCCAATTTCGACACAGTCGAGAAAAATGACGAAATTGCCCCCGGCGCGATTTTTATTTTAGATCAAACTGCCAAATTTCGGCCAATTTCGACACAGTCGAGAAAAATGACGAAATAGCCGCCGGCGCGATTTTTATTTCCGATCAAACTCCCAAATTTCAGCCAATTTCGACACAGTCGAGAAAAATGACGAAATAGCCGCCGGCGCGATTTTTATTTCCGATCAAACTCCCAAATTTCAGCCAATTTCGACACAGTCGAGAAAAATGACGAAATAGCCGCCGGCGCGATTTTTATTTCCGATCAAACTCCCAAATTTCAGCCAATTTCGACACAGTCGAGAAAAATGACGAAATAGCCGCCGGCGCGATTTTTATTTCCGATCAAACTCCCAAATTTCAGCCAATTTCGACACAGTCGAGAAAAATGACGAAATAGCCGCCGGCGCGATTTTTATTTCCGATCAAACTCCCAAATTTCAGCCAATTTCGACACAGTCGAGAAAAATGACGAAATAGCCGCCGGCGCGATTTTTTTTTCCGATCAAACTGTCAAATTTCAGCCAATTCCAACACAGTCGAGAAAAAAGACGAAATTGCCCCCAGCGCAGTTTTTGTATCCGGTCAACCAGTCAAATTTTAGCAAATTCCGACACAGTCGCAAAAAATGATAAAATTACACCCGGCGCGGTTTTTGTTCTCGATCAACCTGTCAAATTTGAGCCCATTCCAACACAGTCGAGAAAAATGACGAAATTGCCCCCGGCGCGATTT
>NW_019252573.1:0-1241 GCF_002742605.1 Olea europaea var. sylvestris | reverse complement strand
TGGTTCAACCAAGAGTTGCTGGTGTCAATGCTTTAATATCTTCTTTAATTTCAGAAACATTCTTGTACACTACTTCGTCTGCCAGCCTCAAGATGGGAGGAATTATTCTTGTGCACCAGGCCAGTTTCTGTTATATTAATGGCAGCCAACCTTTCTAACAGTTCCTGGCAGTCAATTGCAGTCACCATCACAGCTACATCAGTTCTACCCCTTCAACAACCGATTGCAACCGTTTTACATCAGTTTTTCCGGAATCATCCCTTTTAGTAGAGTTGGTTATGGTGGGACTACCAGCAACGAAACCAAAATATATCAGATCTTGGTTTACGAAGTGATCAAGAAAGCCCAAAGCTTTTAATCAGAATGATTTTTCCGACTTACCAGAAAGAGGTGAAAGCTTGTGAAAAACAGCAATAAAGAATGCCCCAATATTTTGGTCATGAGGCACTATCCTCATACAACGTTCCAGAGGTAGAATCGAGACTACTGCCTCCAAACTTTGAGTTGGAACTACAGGATCATCATCAACTGAAGCCAATTTCCAGTACTCTCCTCCTTGCCATTCTCAACCAATTCTGTAGTTACAGCTTCATGATCATGCTCAGATGTTTCTTTGTATGTTTTACCAGAGGGAAACATGCCTGAAGTAACTACAGACCTGCGATAATTGGGGACGTCTATATAAGATGTAAACCAGACCCCTTTGTCTCCAACTATCACAGCAAAATGCATTAATAGCAATTAAATTCTAACGAATCAAGAAATAGAAAATGTGGCTAGACAGTGATTTCTCTAAATATATATCAATAATCCTTAATCGCTTCCTTCCTAAGTATTTATGAAATGCTTTTAGTAATGTTTAAAAAGGCATTACTGGGCACTGAGGCATTTTTCCTTCAAGAGGGGAGATGTAAACCTCTCCGAAAACAAATAAAAGAAAGTGTCAAAAAATTGTTAAAATGAAAAATAAATAAGTGGTAATTTGAGTCCATTAATAAAGTGTCAATAAATTTTACCAAAATATCAAGTAATTTGAGAGGAGGAATTTTTGGAACTTTGAAATTGACATTAATAATGATTGAACTGAATAATAACAAGTCATTTGAGTCCATTACAGTGTAATTGTGCTTAGACGACAAAAACGTTAGCAAAGGGCTACTATCATGTTTTTGACCTTAATCCTTATTTGGTGATGTTCAAGTGAACTAGTGCCTTGATTAAAAGACTCTACTAAACAAACA
>NW_019252572.1:0-1241 GCF_002742605.1 Olea europaea var. sylvestris | reverse complement strand
TGGGCTAAAATTTGACTGATTGATCAAAAACAAAAATCCCGCCGGGGGCAATTTCGTCATTTTTTGCGGCGGTGTCTGAATGATCTAAAATTTGACTGACTGATTGGAAACAAAAATGCGCCCAGGGCAATATCGTCATTTTTCGCGACGGTGTCGGAATGGGCTAAAATTTGACAGATTCGTCGGAAACAAAAATCGCACCGGGGCAATTACGTCATTTTTCGCGACGATGTCTGTATGGGCTAAGATTTGACTGATTGATCGGAAACAGAAATCGCGCCGGGGGCAATTTCCTAATTTTTCGCGAGGATGTCGGAATGGGCTAAAATTTGACAGCTTGATCGGGAACAAAAATCGCGCTAGGGGCAATTTCGTCATTTTTCGCGACAATGTCGAAACGGGCTAAAATTTGACAGATTCATCGGAAACAAAAATCGAGCCCGGTGCAATTTCGTCATTTTTCACGACGGTGTCGGAATGGGCCAAAATTTGACTGATCGGTCGGAAACAAAAATCGCGTCGAGGGCAATTTCGTCATTTTTTGCGACGGTATCTGAATGGGCTAAAATTTGACAGATTCGTCGGAAACAAAAATCGCGCCGGGCAATTTCGTCATTTTTCGCGACGATGTCTGAATGGGCTAAAATTTGACTGATTGATCGGAAACAGAAATCGCGCCGGGGGTAATTTCCTCATTTTTCGCGATGGTGTCGGAATGGGCTAAAATTTGACAGCTTGATCGGGAACAAAAACCGCGCCGGGGGCAATTTCGTCATTTTTCGCGACAATGTCGGAACAGGCTAAAATTTGACAGATTCATCGGAAACAAAAATCGCGCAGGGACAATTTCGTCATTTTTCGCGACGGTGTCGAAATGGGCTAAAATTTAACAGATTCATCGGAAACAAAAATTGCGCCGAGGGCAATTTACTCATTTTTCGAGACGATGTCGGAATGGGCTAAAATTTGACAGCTTGATCGGGAACAAAAATCGCGCCGGGGGCAATTTCGTCATTTTTCGCGACAATGTCGGAACGGGTTAAAATTTGAGAGATTCATCGGAAACAAAAATCGCGCCCGGGGTAATTTCGTCATTTTTCGCGATGGTGTCGGAATGGGGTAAAATTTGAAAGCATGATCGGGAACAAAAATCGCGCGGGGGGCAATTTCGTCATTTTTCGCGACGGTGTCGGAATGGGCTAAAATTTGACTGATCGATCGGAAACAAAAATCGCACCGAG
>NW_019252571.1:0-1241 GCF_002742605.1 Olea europaea var. sylvestris | reverse complement strand
GTCTCTAAAAAAATTGATAAATCATGTTTTTCCAAATATTGAAGCATATGCTGATAATTTTCATGTGATGGAAAATCAAGTTATTCTTATGCCTATAAATGAATGTGTTGATCATACTAACAGAATTTTACTCGAACAAAATCCAGGTCAAATTTCACATATTTTAGTTTCGACAAAGTAATTGAGAAATCAGAATAGAACTTACGGGAAGATTTCTTGAATAGTTTAACCCAAAATGGCATTCCATCACATGAATTGAATCTTAGGGTAAATTGTTCGGAGATGTTAATGTGAAATATTAATCCTTCTGAAGGGTTATACAATAGGAGACGCCTTGTTGAAAATTTATGAAGAATGTAATTTTTACCGAAATCACAACCAATGAAAATTGTGAAAAATATGTTTTCTAGCCGAGGATTCTTTTATACCTCTTAAGACAGATTAAAACTCGATTCCATTTAAAAGGACTCAATTTTCAATTAAGCCATGCTTTGCAATGACAATTAACAAATCACAGGCTCAAACACTTGATTTTGTTGGTTTGTATATTCTAAAACCCCTTTTTCGTCATGATCAACTTTATGTACCATTATCAAGGGCTAGAACAAGTACATATATAAAAGTTTTGGTGAAACCATCAACTTCTGAAAGCGTACACAGTACATGTACTAAGAATATTGTCTACAAGGAAAGAATTCTTTCGGTTATACATTCGTAGAACTATAACTTGGCTTTCTCGTCTATTATTGAAAAAATTCTTGAATTTATGCAATCAAAGTCATCCATGAAGTTATCAATTTTTCATGGAAATACTTTCAAACAATTAGAAGAAAGGATGAAAGTGTTATCAGAGAAGCTCACGAGATCAGTGAATTATTGTTTTACAAATAACTTTCTCTTAACCTAATGATTTATGTATTATTTCTTCACACTTTTCACCCAAACATAATTCTAATGTTCGTATATTTTTATGCAAGTAGTTTGGGATCTTTTCACCTCATATCTTGTTCAAAAAGTGCAGTTCTCAAACATGCTATAATTATTATGAGTGTACTCCTTAAAGAAGAAATTCCTTTTCGAATCTTGCAGCTACTGACATTTTGTATAATATGTATAGTAACCAAATAATTGTTTATACTTTTATCCTTGAAGATTCTTGTTCTTTTATTATTATTATTATTATTATTATTATTATTATTATTATTATTATTATTATTATTATTATTATTATTATTATTATT
>NW_019252570.1:0-1241 GCF_002742605.1 Olea europaea var. sylvestris | reverse complement strand
CGTCCTCGAAATTTACCTTATAGATTGGCAAAGAGTGTCAGATATTTGTTGTTACTTCTTCTTCTTCTTCCCAAGTAGCTTCTTCGATTCCATGATTATTCCATTGTACCTTGACCCGTTGAATCTCCTTGTTCCATAATTTATGTACCCTTCAATCCAGTATTCTAATCGATAATTCCTCATAAGCTAAATCTTTACGTACATATAGGGATTGATAATTGACCACGTGATCAGGATCATGCAAATACTTCTTGATCATCGATATGTGAAATACATTGTGAAATGATGATAGTTCGGGCGGCAACGCTAATCGATAAGCCACACTTCCAACCCTATCAAGTATTTCAAAAGGTTCGATATAACGAGATCGTAGCTTGCCTTTCTTGCCAAACCTAAGTACACCCTTTATTGGTGCCACTTTTAGAAAGACTTTATCTCCAACTTGAAACTCGAAGTCCTTTCGTCTGATATTTGCATAGCTCTTTTGTTTGTCTTGCGTTGTCTTTATCTTAGTGCGGATCTTATCAATGGCTTCGATTGTCCTTTCAATGATCTCTGGTCCCAAAACTCTCTTTTCTCCGACTTCATCCCAATAAACAGGTGATCTACATCTTCTACTATAGAGAGCTTCATACGGTGCCTTTCAATAGTTGCTTGGAAACCGTTATTAAATGAAAATTCTACCAAAGGTAAATACGATTCCCAATTGCCTCCTAGATCCAAAACATAGGCTTTTAACATATCTTCCAAATTCTAAATGGTTCTTTTAGATTGACCATCAGATTGAGGGTGATATGTCGTATTGAAATTCAATTTTGTTCCCATAGCCACTTGCAAGATCTTCCAAAACATAGATGTAAATTTCAGATCTCTGTCAGACACAATGGAAACGGGGATACCATACAATCTTACGATCTCTTTAATGTACAACCATGCCAACTGATCTAGACTGAATGTCATTTTCACTGGAAGAAAATGAGCGGACTTCGTTAGACGGTCCACTATTACCCATATAGCATTGTGCCCTCCTGCTGATCTCGAAAATCCTACCACAAAGTCCATTGCAATACTCTCCCACTTCCATTCTGGCATGTCCAATGGATTTAACAACCCTCCCGGTCTTTGATGTTCTGCTTTAACTTGTTGACACATAATGCATTTTGCCACAAATAGACTTATACTTCTTTTCATATTCCTCCACTAAAATGTATTTCGAATGTCTCGATACATTTTCGTACCGC
>NW_019252569.1:0-1241 GCF_002742605.1 Olea europaea var. sylvestris | reverse complement strand
TGAAAGTTTATGGTAAGAAATTGTAGCTTCTAATGGAAAAGGTTTACCTGAAGAAGGTGTGACCTGCTGCTTGGTCAACTCCTGGGAGTGGGGAGATGAGCTTGCTTGTTGACAAATAAATTCCTGCAAATGAGAAGGAAATTTTCTAGCTCTGGTGGATTTGCGTAGAGTGGGAAGTTCAGGTGCAGTTTGTGGTTGTATGGCTGATAGAGAAGTGTTCTCAGATGAGAGAAGATTTTGGTCTGATGATTCTAATTCATGATCTTCCAATGCAATGTTAGGAGAGGACAAATAGACTGGCGAATTCGCATTATCATCAGCATATGTGTTGTCAGAATTTGTAACTTCAAAAATAGATTGAGAGATGCTTGGGAGAGGATTTGATGGAGTGGTAAGAGGCTCTTTGTAAGGAAAAACATTTTCATGAAAAAGAACATTTCGAGAGATGAAAGTTCTTTTTTTTCTAGGTCCAAAAGTTTGTACCCTTTGATGCCAAAAGGATATCCAAGAAAGATACACCGATGTGCCCTAGGATCAAATTTGTGTCCGCCATGAACAAGCATTGTAGCAAATGCCAAGCATTCAAAGACTCTAAGATGAGAATATGAAGGTAGTTTGAGTTTGAAACAGTAATTCAAATGGCGTTTTGTGATCAAGTAGAGGAGAGGGAGTGCGATTTATAAGATAAACGGCTATAAGGATACAATCACTCCAAAACTTCAGTGGAACTCCACTTTGAAATTTAAGAGCTCTGGCAACATTTAAAATGTGTTGGTGTTTTCTTTCAACGATGGCATTTTGTTGTGGCGTTTCCACACATGATATTTGATGTATTATGCCTGTTTTGGAATAAAATTCTGTCATGTTAAATTCGGCACCATTGTCACTACGAATTATTTTGATTTTAGTGTCAAATTGTGTCTTAATCATGTTGTAGAAAGTTTGAATAGCATGAGAAGCACCAAATTTTTATCTCAAAAGATAAACCCAAGTACATCAGCTGTAATCATCAACGATGGTTAGAAAACATCTTGAACCATCATAGCTAATTTCATTACACGGTCCCCACAAGTCACAATGCACAAGATCAAAACATCTTTGTGACTTGTGCTGACTCGAAGGAAAGGGAAGTTTATGTAACTTTGCTAGAGGACAAATTGGACATGGTCTCTTATCTGTTACAGGTTTTGAACTAGGGGTATGACCAGGTAAATGAAAGTTGGGATATGATGAATGACCTA
>NW_019252568.1:0-1241 GCF_002742605.1 Olea europaea var. sylvestris | reverse complement strand
ATACCGATTGAACATTGCTATTTGTAAAATGATTTTTGAAGCGTTGTTTGACATTTGTATTGGTGTCAAGTGTCAATTGGATGGGAAAACTGTTTGAAATTTATACTTTCCAACTGGGTAATGTCACGTGGCAAAGTGTAAAGTAAAGTGTGTACACCATAGTGTACACGTAGCATGGTCCTTACCGACTGAACTTGACTATTTGTACACTGATTTTTGACACGTTGTTTGACACTTGCATTAATGTCAAGTGTCAATTGGATGGGAATATTCTTTGAAATTTATACTTTCCAACTGGGTAATGTCACGTTGCAAATTGTATACTAAAGTGTGTACATCATAGTGTACATGTAGCAAGGTTCTTACGGATTGAACTTTCCTATTTGTATACTGATTTTTGACACGTTGTTTGACACTTGCATTGCTGTCAAGTGTCAATTGGATGGGAAAACTGTTTGAAATTTATACTTTTCAAATGGGTAATGTCACGTGGCAATGTGTAAACTAATGTGTACACCATAGTGTACATGTAGCAAGGTTCTTACCGATTGAACTTTGCTATTTGTCCATTGATTTTTGACACGTTATTTGACTCTTGCATTGTTGTCAAGTGTTAATTAGATGGGAAAATAGTTTGAAATTTATACTTTTCGATCGGGCAATGTCACGTGGCAAAGTGTAAACTTAAGTGTGTACACCATAGTATACATGTAGTAAAGTTCTTACCAATCGAACTTTACTATTTGTACTCTGATTTTTGACACGTTGTTTGAAACTTGCATTGTTGACTAGTGTCAATTGGATGGCAAAATTTTTTGAAATTTAAACTGTCCAACAGGTTAATGACACGTGGGAAAGAGTAAACTAAAGTGTACAGCATATTATAAATGTAGTAAGGTTCATACCGATTAAACTTTGCTATTTTTAAAATGATTTCTGAAACATTTTTTGACACTTTCATTGTTGTCAAGTCTCAATTGGAAGGGAAAACTGTTTGAAATTTATACTTTCAAATTGGGTAATGTCACGTGGCAAAGTGTAAACTAAAGTGTGTACTCTATAGTGTACATGTAGCAAGGTTTTTACCGATTGAACTTTTATATTTGTACATGGATTTTTGACACGTTGTTTGACCATTGCATTGTTGTCAAGTGTTAATTAGATGGGAAAACTATTGGAAATTTATACTTTCCAAATGGGTAATGTCACGTGGCAAAGTGTAAACTTAAGTGTGTACACCA
>NW_019252567.1:0-1241 GCF_002742605.1 Olea europaea var. sylvestris | reverse complement strand
AAAAACCGTCAAAACCTTTGGGTCCTTCATTGTAGTCTGTTAATCAAAGTTTAGGCAACTTTTTCCATCCATTTGTCAACCGTGAAGGACCTCAAGGTATTGGCGTAAAAAACATATTGTCCAAAACAAAACAAAACAAAACATAAAACCGCCAAAACCTTCGTGTCCTTCATTGTTGACAAATGGATGGTAAATATTGCCTAAAATTCGATTAACAAACCTGATGAGTATTTAATGTATTTCCTTCAATTAGAAAAATATCTTGAGTTCTTTTTAACTAAGCCTAAAGTTCAAGAAATAAAGAAATAATTAATTTACACAATACTTAAAATTCCATAAGCAGAAACCCTAGGCCGCTCTCATTTATTAAGTTCACCTTCACTCACAGTTCTAATGCAAGATCAGTTTGATTACACAAACAACCATAAATAGAATCACAAAATATATGCATTTCACAGCTAAATCAACAGTTTCCGACACTTCACAAAAAAAATAAAATTCGGCCTATATTTCATAAAATGCCAACAAATATAAAAATCATAAAGTTAAATTAAACTTAGGGCACAGAGAATGAGAGCAGAAAAATGGAGAAAAACACTTTGTTAATCCAGCCAGGAGGAGCCGGAAGCTCAATTGCAACAACTTCTTTCTGCTTATTCTCACCGTTCTGGATCCATTTCACAAATTTTCAGGGGAAATTAAGAAGATCCCGGACATTCCAGAAGCAGAAACCTAGACTGCTCTTAATTTCTTAATCCACCTTCAATTCCGGAAATTCCACCGCAAAACCAGTGGCATTACAGCACGATTTGACAAACAATAATCGGTTCAATACAATTTCGGAAATTCAATAAATGCATTTCATAGCTAAATCAAACTCTTTTGAATGAAATTTGACATGTTAGGTCACATAAAATTCGAGCACAAAATTTACAAAAAGAAGGAAAACAACACCTTCTTAATCCAGCCAGGAGGAGCCGGAAGCTCAATTGTGACAACTTCGTTCTGCTTACTCTCCTCGTCGTTCTCCATTACTCAATTTCTCATATAAAAATCAAGAAATTGATATTTCCTTTTTAAGGTTTTTTAGGTTCGCTATCTCTTTATGGACTTTCGTCTCTCCACTTTCTCTTCTACAATCCGTATATTTTTTACGTGAGGTAAATTGGTATTTATTCATTAGTATACAAAGCAGGTGACGGGGGCACTTTTAAGTATGGGTTTATCAAACCAACCATTTT
>NW_019252566.1:0-1241 GCF_002742605.1 Olea europaea var. sylvestris | reverse complement strand
CACTCAGTTCTTCGATCGCCTACAATCCAAGCATTCCAAACAAGCAAGTGCTTGTTCTTCCACAAAAGACCGAAATCCCTCATACATCAAGTGAAAAAGGGTGGGTTCAATCCAAAAGGATCGCTACATTTCCAAAAAGTACTTTTGGGCCCAAAACGAACGTCGTATGCAAAAGTCACACTCAGTTCTTCGATCGCCGAAAATCCAAACATTCCAAATAAGCAAGTGCTTATTCTTCCACAAAGGACCAAAATCCCTCATACATCACGTGGAAAAGCGTGGGTTCAATCGAAAAGGATCGCTACGTTTCTAGAAAGTACTTATGGGCCCAAAACGGACACTGTACGCAAAAGTCACACTCAGTTCTTCGATCGCCGACAATCCAACCGTTCCAAATAAGCAAGTGCTTGTTATTCCAAAAATGGGCAAAATCCATCATACGTCACGGTAAAGCTGTGAGTTCAATTCAAAAGGGTCGCTACATTTTCGAAGAGTACTTATGGGCCCAAAACGGACACCGTATAAATAAGTTACACTCAGTTCTTCGATCGACTACAATCCAAGCACTCCAAATAAGCAAGTGGTTGTTCTTCCACAAAGGATCGAAATCCCTCATACATCACGGGAAAAAGGGTGGGTTCAATCCAAAAGGATCACTATATTTCCAAAAAGTACTTATGGGCCCAAAACGGACACCGTTTGCAAAAGTCACACTCAGTTCTTCGATCGCCTACAATCCAAGCATTCCAATTAAGCAAGTGCTTGCTATTCCACAAAGGACCGAAATCCCACGAACATCACGCGAAAAAGGCTGGGTTCAATCCAAAAGGATTGCTACATTTCTGAAAAGTACTTATGGGCCCAAAACGAACGCCGTATGCAAAAGTCACACTCAATTCTTCGATCGCCTGCGATCCAAGCATTCCAAATAAGCAAGTGCTTGTTCTTCCACAAAGGATCGAAATCCCGCATATATCACGCAAAAAAGGCTGGGTTCAATCCAAAAGGATCGCTACATTTCCGAAAAGTACTTATGGGCCCAAAACGGACACCGTATGCAAAAGTCACACTCAGTTCTTTGATCACCTACAATCCAAGCTTTCCAAATAAGCAAGTGCTTGTTCTTCCACAAAGGAATGAAATCCCTCATAAATCACGCGAAAAAGGGTGGGTTCAATCCAAAAGGATCGCTACATTTCGAAAAAGTACTTATGGGCCCAAAACGAACACCGTATGCAAAA
>NW_019252565.1:0-1241 GCF_002742605.1 Olea europaea var. sylvestris | reverse complement strand
GCTCAATCCAAAAGGGTCGCTACATTTCCAAAAAGTACTTATGGGACCAAAACAGACACCGTGTGCAAAAGTTACGCTCAATTTTTGTTACGTCGACTCTCCAAGCGTTCCAAATATGCAAGTGCTATTTCTTTCGAAAATAGGCCGGAATCCCTCATACGTCAGGACGAAGTTGTGATTTCAATCCAAAAGGGTCGCTACATTTCCAAAAAGAACTTATGGGCCCAAAACGGACACCGTGTGCAAAAGTTACGCTCAATTCTTCTTACGCCGACTCTCCAAGCGTTCCAAATATGCAAGTGCTCGTTCTTTCGAAAAATGGCCGAAATCCCTCAGACGTCAGGACGAAGTTGTGAGTTCAATCCAAAAGGGTCGCTACATTTCCAAAAAGTACTTATGGGCCCAAAACAGACACCGTGTTCAAAAGTTACGCTCAATTCATCTTACGCCGACTCTCCAAGCGTTCCAAATATGCAAGTGCTCGTTCTTTCGAAAAATGGCCGAAATCCCTCAGACGTCAGGACGAAGTTGTGAGTTCAATCCAAAAGGGTCGCTACATTTCCAAAAAGTACTTATGGGCCCAAAACAGACACCGTGTTCAAAAGTTACGCTCAATTCATCTTACGCCGACTCTCCAAGCGTTCCAAATATGCAAGTGCTCGTTCTTTCAAAAAATTGTCGAAATCCCTCATAAGTCACGACGAAGTGGTGAGCTCAATCCAAAAGGGTCGCTACATTTCCAAAAAGTACTTATGGGAGCAAAACGGACACCGTTTGCGAAAGTTACGCTCAATTCTTCTTACGCCGACTCTCCAAGCGTTCCAAATATGCAAGTGCTCGTTCTTTCGAAAAATGGCCGAAATCCCTCAGACGTCACGACGAAGTGGTGAGCTCAATCCAAAAGGGGCGCTACATTTCCAAAAAGTACTTATGGGAGCAAAACGGACACCGTTTGCGAAAGTTACGCTCAATTCTTCTTACGCCGACTCTCCAAGCGTTCCAAATATGCAAGTGCTCGTTCTTTCGAAAAATGGCCGACATCCCTCACACGTCACGACGAAGTGGTGAGTTCAATCCAAAAGGGTCTCTACATTTCAAAAAAGGACTTATGGGCCCAAAACGAACACCGTGTGCAAAAGTTACGCTCAATTCTTCTTACGCCGACTCTCCAATAGTTCCAAATATGCAAGTGCTCGTTCTTTCGAAAAATGGCCGAAATCCCTCATACGTCACGACGAAGT
>NW_019252564.1:77287-79826 GCF_002742605.1 Olea europaea var. sylvestris | reverse complement strand
GGTCTAGAAAAAGGAAATAATTTTAAAAAAATAGGATCAAATCGCTAAATAAAAGTACAAAGATAACATATATTTATAAAAAATAATAATAATAATAATAATAAAATGGTCCACATTCATCTATTATAGTACAAATGAAAAAAGGATGTGGTCACCATGCTTTTGATTGATAACTACACGAGAAACATACCTTCCTGATCATGTAATATTACAATTTAGCCCCGTTTGTCTCCCATTTTGTGGAAATGAAAATGAGTGGAATATTGTTTTTTTTTTTTTAAATGAGTGGTTGAAAAAGAAGAAAAAAATTTCGATTTAGGATTTGTTGATGTGACGTTTGCATTAATAGATATCAGATATGTCAGCCTAGAAAATATAGGACGACTGATCCATTGTCAAATGTATTTGTCAATATAATTAATATGTGACAGTGTGATATGAGATTTCGATCAATTAGATAAGCCATGTGGATCTTATCCAACAATAACCACTTCTACCTAACTACTCTAAATAGCAGCTTTTGTAACATTGAAAATGATGAAAAAAAATATACATTCAAGCACATATACTTATCTTCAAGCTCTTTGGGTCCGTTTGATTGCAAAAATGGAATTGAATTGAATTGAAAATGAATTCCAGGGAATTAATTCCCTAGAAATTGTTTTCCTGGAAATTGTAAATTATTATGTTTGATTGGTATAATTTTTCACATGGAGAATATTGAAATAAAAGTATTTTTTATGTCCGTTTGGCTTTGTTTTACATGGAAATTGTCAATTAAATTGATGAAATTTACTTGTATTAGAAATGAAATTTGTTTCCATTGCCAAAACCCAAAAAACAAAAAACAAAAAAAAAAAAAACAAAAGCAAAAAAAAAAACAAAATATTCAAGAAATTCAGCTATCTTTGGGTGTTCGTTTGACTTTGTTTTATATGAAAATTATCAATTAAAGGAAAATATTTTTTTTATAATAATTCTTAGAATTTGTTTCCATTACCACAAAAAAATAAATAAATAAATAAATTGCTACAGTACCCGGGAAAATGAAAATATGGAAAACCACACTTTCCCAAAACAATCAAAAATTGGAATTCCATGGAAATAATTGTACTACCAAACAACAACAAAATGGAAAATAGGGAATTGGAATTCCATTTCCATGTAATTTCATGCTATCGAACACTGCCTTAATGTTCATTTGAGTCATTTCTTATCATGATTACTCCGGTCATGTATATTTCGTCGAATCTCCGACTGGGTATCCAGGTAAAATCCATCCAAATTTACTTACATGGACTCCAGTGAAACCTGACACCTATTGACATATTTTTCGGGGTCAACAAGATCCTTACATAAAAACATAAAAATGAAGATTGAACAATACATAGCCTTTCGCAAAAACATAAAAATAAAGATTGTACATTACATAAGTTGACTAGGGCTGGGCAAATCTCTCAAGCCGAACCGAACCCGACTGTTCTTGTCAAATTAAATACCCAAACGGGTGTCTGAATTAAGAACCGACGTGTACGGTTCGATTCTCGGTTCTAGACCAAAAATCGAAGAACCGAATAAGAACCGAATCTTTATAATTTTTTTATATTGAATAAATCAAATTATTTTAATTTTAATTTTAATTTTTTCTAAACAAATTAACAAATTAACAATTTCTAAATCCAAATTTTTGGCCCAATAATTTGTTTCATTTCTAATTTTTTTTTTTGCCCAATTACCAATTTTATTGTTTTATTTCTTAACCCAACAAGATCCAACCCATTAAATAACCCTAAACACCTGCACTAAAGTGTATAACGCTATCTCGACTCTCGCACTCACTCTCGCAGCCTCGCTGACATTCCAAAACCTATACAATCGCCGACCGACACTGAGCCCTCCATCAACCGAAGCTTTGACTGTAGCGATCATTTGAACAATGTAGTCTAGTAGTCTCTGACATTCCAAAATCATTAAATGTGTCATTAGTTGTATTTATATAATGTTGTTATAAATATTAAAAAATTTAATTATAGTACGAAACGAAACCGAACCGAACCCAAGCGGTTCCATAATTATATTTGGACCCGACGGTTCCATTTACTAGATACCTGAAAATTTTGGTTCGATTCGATTCTAAAGCGCCTACCTCTAAAGTTGACAATGACCACACATCATAGTTGCTTTTTAAGCTCTTATTTTAATATCGTCTCATAATTCTCTGTCACCAACTAGCCTTTTTTGTTGGCCTTTGATCTCATTAAATATTAATAAGATATAAATTAAAAGATGTAATTTTTTAAAAGAAAAAATTGTTGAAAAATAAGTTATAAAAATTTCAAATTGAATATTAAAATTATAGTTTCCATTTTTAATTCCAAGTTTTCAGTTTTTAAATTTTTTAGTTTTTGTTTTATTTTTTAGATTCAGTATTTTCTACTATAAAAGGAGGTGAATTCCTTATTGTTTTACACAACAAATCAAACACAAAAATATTCTCTGATTTTTACATAATACTCTCTAATCATTTTATATTATCTTC
>NW_019252564.1:58195-70857 GCF_002742605.1 Olea europaea var. sylvestris | reverse complement strand
AACTAAATTTTAACACTCCCCCTCAAGTTGGAGCATGAATGTCAAGAATGTGCAACTTGCGTATTAAGTTTTTGAAGATATTTGCGCCTAAAGCTTTGGTGGAAACATCAGCCAATTGAAGAGATGATGGAACAAATTTTGTAATAATCTACCCTGCTTGGATTTTTTCTCTCACAACATGACAATCAAGCTCAATATGCTTAGTACGTTCATGATACATTGGATTTACTGCAATATGAAGGGCAGCTTGATTGTCACAGAATTATATGACAGGTCCAATGAAACTTGCAAGTCATTGAACAAAAATCTTAGCCAGGTGAGTTCACAAGTTGCCGCAGCCATTGACCTATACTCTGCTTCGGAGGATGATCTAGACACTGTCTTTTGCTTCTTTGTCTTCCAAGAAATTAAAGAGTTACCAAGGAACACGTCATATCCCGTAGTTGATCTCCTTGTCATGGGGCAGTTAGCCCAATTAGCATCACAATAAGCCTTCAATGTTAGGGAACTGTTGGAAGAGAACAACAACCCGAGTCCTGGACTTCCTTTTAGATACCTCACAATGCGAAGAGCAGCATCCCAATGAGGCTTTCTCGGAGCATGTATAAATTAACTTAGAATATTCACAGAGTATGTAATATCTGGCCTAGTTATTGTAAGGTAGATTAACAGTCCTATCAATCTTCTGTAACGAGATGGATTAAGCAAGAGTTCACCTTGATCATTTGTAAGCTTCAAGTTTTGTTCCATAGGAAAATCAACCGGTTGCACTCCAAGAAAGCCAACATCATCTAGAATCTCCAAAGCATATTTTCGTTGTGATATAACAATACTAGCTTTTGATCTTGCCACTTCCAAGCCAAGAAAATACTTTATATAACCAAGATCTTTAATATGGAATTGTTGATGAAGGAAAACTTTGAGATCTTGAATAGCTTTTTCATCATTTCCCGTGATGATCATATCATCCACGTATATGAGAACCACAGTTAGGGAGGCATTATTTTTTTGAACAAATAAAGGGTGATCAGAATGAGATTGAGTAAAACCAACCTTCCTCATTGCTTCTGAAAACTTTGAAAACCAATTTCTAGGAGCTTGTTTAAGTCCGTAGAGAGATTTGTATAGTCGACATACCATTTTCTCCGCCTATTGACGGAGTCCTGGTGGCGGGGTCATATATACCTCTTCATCCAAGTCACCATGAAGAAAGGCGTTATGAACATCCATCTGAAATAAAGGCCAATTACAAATAGCAGGTAAAGCAAGAAGACGTCGAACTGTAGTCAACTTAGCTACAGGGGCAAAAGTCTCATGCTAATCCAAACCCTCTATTTGATTAAAGCCCTTGGCTACTAGGCGGGCTTTATAACATTCCACTGTTCCATTTGAATTATACTTGATGTGAAAAATCCATTTGCCACCGATTGGCCGATGTCTAGGTGGAACGAAAACAAAAGACCAAGTATGTTGGTTGTCTAGAGCTATGAGCTCATGTTTCATGGCCTCACGCCATTTTGGATCTTGAACTGCTTGCTCATATGTGGTAGGTTCAAGAGTACTGGAAATGGTATTAATAAAAGATTTATGGGAAGAAGATAATGAGTCATAGGAAATAAAGTTTGTTAAGGGATAATGAGTACCTGGCCGTGAAGAGGATGACATGCCTTGAGTTGTTGTAGAAGATGATGTACTAGCCTGACCACAATGAAAACCACGAAGAAGTACAGATGGTTGTCTTAGACGATCACTGCGACGAAGAATAGGGGTAGTAGGAGAGGAATTTGATGGAGGTGAAGAGATAGGGAGACTTGGTGAATGGTGACGAGGAATTATATAGCAAATCAGGTGATGGAGAAGAAGATGACAGGTCAGAAGATGAAGGAACAAGAGTTGATAAAGGTAAAGGAAGGGAATAATCTATATCAGTTGTGCAAGGAGGTATGGAAGATAATGGAAGATTTTCAGTTTGTGTTTCAGCAGTGGAAGTAGAAAAAGGGAATATGTTTTTATGGAATATTACGTCATGACTGGGAAAAAAATTGGCTAGTAGTAAGATCATAGACACGATAGGCTTTTTGTCCTGAAGGATAACCAACAAAGAAACATTGACGAGCACGAGGAGAAAATTTTGTTAGTGGTTGAAGATTAGTAGCATAACAGAGGCATCCAAAGACTCGCATATGTGTGTAACTGGGAGGTTTGTTATATAAAAGTTCATATGGAGTTTTATGATGTAATAATGGTGTAGGAAGACGATTAATAATGTAGGTGGCAGTAAGTAGACTTTCTCCCCAAAAACGTAAAGGAAAATTTGCTTGACATCTTAAAGCTCGACCAACATTCAGTAAATGACGACGTTTGCGTTCCACGACACCATTTTGTTGTGGTGTAGAGGTACAAGAACTTCGAAACAAAATGCGAAGATTAGAAAAGAAAGGTTTCATTGAGGTAAATTCTAAGCCATTGCCGCTTCATATACATTTAATTTGACAATTGAATTGAGTGTTGACATATGTAATGAATGATTTCAGCAAACTTTAGGTTTCTGATTTGAATTTCATAAAAAATATCCATGTGAATCGAGTATGATCATCAACAATTGTTAAAAAATAATGTGCACCCGTATGAGTTTCAACACGATGATGTCCCCAAATATCACAATGTATAAGATCAAAAGAGTGCTTAGATTGAATGGAACTCAAAGGAAATGACAATCTTGTTTGTTTTGCCAAATGACAAACGTCACATAAATGTTAAGAATCAAAAACAAAAGAAGGAATCAGTTTGCACAAAAATTGAGATGGCGCTTTAGAAGGATGTCCCAATCGTTTATGACAAGTGATGGCTGATGGAATGGAGACCTGATAAGTTACTGGTATAGATGATGACAACTTTGAATGTGGCACAAGATAGTACAATCCCTTATCCTATTTCCCCAGGCCAATCATCCTCTTCGAATCTAGGTCCTGCAAAATACAAAAATTAGGAAAAAATTGGATGGTACAATTTAGAGCAGATGTGAGTTGGCTAACAAAAGGAAGATTGACATGAAAGGAAGGGACACAAAGAACATCTTTAACATGTAAATTATCGGAAAGATGAGCGGTGCCAACTCCAGTGATTGTTGTCTGAGAACCATTTGGTAAGGAAACTTGTGAAGTCATAGGAGTATCACTAGTCATTGAGGAAGTTATATGATGTATAGCACCACTATCAATAATCCAGTTATCAGATTTGAAATAACGTAAAGTGGATGAAGAACAAAAAGGCGTTGGAATACCTGTATAATTAGCACAAGGAGAACTTTTACCATTTCGGAGGAATGCCTTGATTTGAGAAAGCTCCTCAGAGGTGAATTGGATTGACTGATCAGGTACTTTATTTGTAATATGAGCTGGCTCGCTGCTTGTTTGATTAGCAGCAACTTTATGTTTTCGATTTGGGGGTTGAACATCTTTTCCATGAAGCTTGTGACCAACAGGAAATCCAATCAAGTAGTAGCACCTTTCAACCGTATGAGTGGTTCCATCACAGTAAGTGCAGAACTGTGGCTTTCTAGGCCCTTGAGGTTTTGAGGGAGAGGGTTTCCACTTGGCCTGGCGTTGGTGATCATAGCTTTGTTGTTTGAAATTGGGCTGAGGTTTGGCATTCATAGCATGGACTTGATCTGCCCCCTTATATTCAACTAGTCCTCTTTGCTTTTCTTCTTCACATAGAAGAGAATAAGCTTTCTTTATAGTAGGTAAGGGTTGCATCAGCATAATTTAATCTCTTACAGCTGAGTAGGACTCATTTAATCCCATAAGAAATTGTCATAGCCTAATTTTTTCTTCTTTATCGTTCAAATATTTCAATCCTCCACAAATACAAATAGCAGATGGACTGCAATTCTTCAATTTATCCCACAATGTCTTCATCTTAGTACAATAAGTGAAAATGGATTCTTGATTTTCTTTCAATTCAACAATGGACCGTTGAAGTTGACAGTAATGAGAAAAATCACCTTGTGAGAAACGTTCTTGTAGATTTGTCCAGATTTCGAAAGGTGTCTCGAGATAGAACACACTGTTGGCAAGATCTTGACTTAATGAATTGAAGATCCAAGAAAGAACCATATCATTACAGTGTTGCCATGCTAGATGTTTGGGATCATTCTCACTTGGTGTAGGTGTGGTTCCTTTGATGAATCCCAGTTTATTTTTTGCACTAAGGCTCACTAACATTGATCTTCTCCACATAGCATAATTGGTTCCATCCAAGACTTTTGGAACCAGAATCATTCCTGGATGATCAGAAGAATGAATGAAAAGGGGATCAGATGGATCTATGCTAAGGGTGGACATTGTGCGGATGACACTGTTGGAATCAGTTTCTTGTACACTGCCAGAACGAGAATTTTCTTCTAAAGACATAATGCGGAAGTTTTAGGATCAATGCTCTGATACCATGAAAAAGTGTGAATATGTTTTATTTATTGAAAAAGGCAGAATAAATTCTCTGTACTTCTTGTATAGTGCAATACACAAGAAATTTACATTAGTTTATATACTTGCAAAGCTTCCTAAGTCTCAAGAGTACAAAAGGAAACAAATCAACTTATTCCTAATTCTATGGAATTACGACAGAAATAGAATGTAAGGAAATAATTTAGAATCTTCAAATATTAAACTAAATCTTAACATGCGTCAGTTCACGTCTGAAAGGAATAAATGAGCAATGCTACAAAACCATGGGCAGCCAAGACAAGTGTCATGCATTGGTTGGGCATTTTTTTTTTTAAAAAAAAAAGGCCAACTATTTTCAAACCCTACTGGCTGGCACAGTTGGAGTAGCATAAGTCGGAATAATTTTAATCAAAACTTCTCATGATTATTTAAAAAAGTAAATATTGTTTAACCAAATTATAATTGATTTAATGAATCATTCGTCGTATCAAATAACCAATATTTGAAATTTCTTCTTAGTTCAAAATAATGTTTATATTTGAATTAATTAATTTATTTAATTTTTAAAAATAATTGATAGCCATAGGACAATTTTTTATGAATAATTACTGTGGACTCTACTTATTACGCCTCGTGTATCTCATTTTGTATCTCAACATTATCCATCGCCTTGAAATTTTAAAGACCTAATGCCGGTTGTATTGAATTATTCCTCTGAATTGGTTCTAGTCCTTTTCATTCATTTTTATTCAAAAACTCAATAAATTCAGTAAATAAAAATACAATTTTTCTCAATTTAGTCTCTGTTTGATTGCATTGAAAGATTAAATTAAATTTAAAAATCAAAATTAACAATTAATTTCATTAACACATTTCACGAATTTCATTTCAACTAACATTTCATCATTTTTTTGTTTATCAGAATCCATTAAAAATATAATTTTTATCTAAACAAAAAGGGACATAATCACAAATGTTAATTTTTCAAAAGCAACTATCCTCCACTCTCAAAATAATAAGAAACTTTTATTTTCCAACACGACTTGCTAGTTTATTTACTAGTAAATTTTTTAATTATCCTCTATTTTGTTTAGATAAAAAAAGTTGATGAAATTTTAATTCAAAATCTCTAATTAATTTTGATTACACGTAGGACTCACACTTTTTATCACTCTATATATCTCATCAAAATCTACTTAAACTCTGCTATATAACCAAACAAAAAGGGACTATAGAATAGGAGTTATAATTAACAAGTAACTTAGGGTGCGTTTGATTATCAACATTTTCTATGAAAAATGTGTTTTTCATCCGAATTTCTACTTTTGTACTGTTTGATTTATATTTTTTTCCCTGAAAAACAATTTTTTACTTTTGGTCACATAACCATATTTTCCTCAAAATCAAGGAAAATATTTTCTTTACGGGTGGTAGAATTTTATTTTTCAGGGGATTCACTCTCTTTCTCTCTCATCTATCCACTAATAAAAAAGGGACAAGTATAATATTTTTTAGGTTGAAAATTAAATTAATCGAAATATCAAACATATTTAATTGACAATTTTTATGTAAATAAATTCTTAGTAATTGAATTATTTAGAGTTTATTTTCTTTCCATTCAAATTTCATGCTTGCAATCAAAAGCATCCTTATTTCAATTTTATCAAATATAACTTGTTTACATTTAAACTTACAAAATTAGGAGTAAAGTTGCTTGTATGTAAAACATTACGGCACTGTTTGATAGCCCTCCTTTTTCATGGAATTTGGAAAATAAATTCCATTTTCTATCTTTTAAGTGTGTTTGATGGCAAAAAATTGGCATGGAATTCATTTTCCACTTCTTGCCTCACATGATGGCTTTTCTAGCTTTTTAGTGAATTGCAATTCCCACCAAATAGGTGGGAATTGCTTTTCCAACTTTTTTTTTTTGGTTGTCGATTTTTTTTTTGTTTTTTTTTATTTTTGGCAATGAAAATAAATTCTAGAAATAATTTTAAAAAAGAATATCTCTTAAATTCACAATTTCAATGTAAAACAAAGCCAAACTAACACTAAAATATAGATGATTTTTGGATTATTTTTGGTTTTGCTGATTTTTTTTTTTTTTTTTTGACAATGGAAACATTTTCTATAAATAATTGTAAAAGAAGATATCCTTTAAATTGACAATTTTCATGAAAAACAAAGCCAAACGAACACCAAAAGACACTTTAATTTCAACATTTTTTAGGTGAAAAATTATACTAATCAAACACTATTAATTGACAATTTCCATAAAAATAATTTTTAGACAATTAAATTTCCTGAAATTTATTTTCTTTCCACTCAAATTTTATCTTTGTAATCAAACGAACCATACATGCTTAGCCAACATCCATTAATTCAGCAAAACAATTTCGAAAACCAAAATGAGATGGGAAAAAAAAAAAAAAAAACATACAAGTCCCCTCTAAAAAAACAGGGCCACATACCAAAATGAGATAACAAAACACGTCCCCCTCTCAAAAAAACAGGGCCATGTGGCCCTGTTTATAAAGCACGGCTGAAAAAAGAAATAATTGTTCCTGACTTTTGATGGTGATACCTTATCAACTTCACGCAGCACGAGTTTTGAAAAGGAAAATAATGGTAAATAGTAATTCAATTCACGTGTCTAATACTATAAGCTCGGATGTCATCAGGGTGGATCTAAACACTTTTGGTTATGGGATTACAATCGAACTTTCAAACGGTGGGTAAATCGTAAATGGTAATGGTAGTTCGTAGTGGACAGATTGAGAGAGAGAGAGACAAGCATAAAATTGAGTTTAGAGCTGCTGATTGCATAATATATTTATAGTGTAGGTTTTAAACTTTGACATTCTAACTGGGGGGTCAATTGACCCTATAGGACCCCCAAGTCCGTCCCTACATGTCACGGATGACTTAATTAAAATAACATTTTACATTGATTTAACTTTACGTGTAAAATATTTTATTGTGTAAATGTGTGATTGAAAATATGCACGATAGTTAAAAGTTTTGAAATAATAGTTGTCAAATTAGGGCTTAATATATTTTAAATCTTTTTTAAGTTAGACTCATTTGTATTCATTGAAAGGATTCAAACTCTATCTATGGCCATGTTTGAACCACATTCTTTGAAAAAAATATATTTTTAAACAGTAATTTTACATAATTTTAATCACACATTCCTTAGCAAAGTAATATTACGCGTAAATTCAAAATTTTTCCTTACTTTTTAATCATATTTTTCCTATCAATACATTATTCAAAAATACATTTTTATGAAAATAATGTGGCTCAAACAAGGGCTATAATTATTTCTTAATCTTTTTCCTTTCTTTTATTTTTATTAATTAAAGAGGATGATAAATTCTTCATTTTATAAAATTTTAAGGAGGGAAAAAATGACCAAGAGGTTATATTTCACAAAAGTTTAGCTGAATTAAGAAAATTTGCTCTGAAATGAAATGTTACAGGGTATTGCACAAAACGTTTTACATCAAATGCCCTTAAACTCATCACGTGTTCAATATTATTGAATATACTGTACCCAATATGTCAATACAAGTGTTACTTCGTACATGGTATAAAACGATTCTACAAGGACATAAAGAAAGACGTGGGTAAAATAAAAATGGCATCATTATCGAGCATACTAAAAATAAGCTTCGTCAAAATTGCTTCGCATAGACAAAGTTTTGATATCAAACATTCTCGTGATTATTTAAAAAAAAATATTGTTTAACCAAATTATAATTGATTTAATGAATCATTCGTCATATCAAATAACCAATATTTGAAATTTCTTCTTAGTTCAAAATAATGTTTATATTTGAATTAATTAATTTAATTTTTAAAAATAATTGATAGCCATAGGACAATTTTTTATGAATAATTACTATGGACTCTACTTATCAAGCCTCGTGCATCTCATTTTGTATAGCAACATTATCCATCGCTTTGAAATACTAAAGGCCTAATGCCAGTTGTATTTAATTATTCCTCTGAAATGGTTCTTGTCCTGTCATTCATTTGAGTGATGATTTACATACATAAATTTTACATAAATTTTTTTTACAGACACCTTGTAGATTACACACAACATGGAGTGGGTGTGTTATTTTTTGGATTATTTTACTCACATCTTCTGTCAAGGACATGCCAAATTTTAATTCCCATTCTTTTTTATTCTAAACTTAATAAAAATCAGTAAATAAAAATACATTTTTCTCAATTTAGTCTCTGTTTGATTGAATTAAAAGATTAAATTAAATTTAAAAATCAAAATCAACAATTAATTTCAATAACACGTCTCATGAATTTCATTTCAACTAATATTCATCAATTTTTTAAATCAAAATCCATTAAAAGCATAATTTTTATCTAAACAAAAAGGTCTTGTCAAGTTAAAATGCATTTTTATTTTTATTATTATTTTTTTTAATCCACGGTGTTGTTGGTGTGAGAGGGAAACTTCAATTTCTCCTGCATAATTTGCAAGTTTTGCCCCAAGTATAATCCGGAACAATGTTTCCCTCGTTGCTGCTCTGCTGCAAAAGATGCTAAGGAAATCGGATCTCATGATTGACTCCGATAGTTAGCGAGTTCCATTCACTTCATTATCAGTTTGTTATGCTAGATTTGGTAGAACTGGGAAATAAATTTTCACCATTATGTACTGTGTCAGCTTTAAAAACTTACTAGTTACTTTGCTTATGAGTAGTCCGTTTTTATTAGACAACTTTTCGTTGGTCGAATTTTACTTTTTAAGTCACTATAAAATAACTAAAATAATTATCTTACCATCAAAATAAATAATATTATTTTACCTTTAACTAAGATAAAAAATATCATTTAGAAACATGTTTTTAAAATAATATCTTACTTTATGAGAATATATGCGTTTTTCGATTATCAAATATCATAAGTAGGAAGCACAGATAATTGCAAAAATTATTCTTCTTCTAGATTTCATTGTTGACATCAAGTTTGACATCTCCCTATGTGCAGAAAATTTGGACACTTATTAAAAAAAGTGTTGTTAAAAATCTATCAACTCACATGATGTCAGAATTGATGTACTGTAGTATGATTGTACTTGTAAAACTGGATTGAGTTAGGGAGTTGATAAACTCAATGATGGTGAGATAGAGACCAATTTTTCAAAACTCCTTATTTTTTTTATATACTCATTTTTAACCACACATTCTCACAATGAAATATTCTTTACAAAAATCCAAAACTTTTTGGTTCTTTTTGATCACACACTCTTTCAAAATTTTACTATTTTAAAACTCATTCTTTCCAAAATAAATAATAATAATAATTCTATCAAACATGGCTTAATATGATGTTACTAAAATTACATTTTTTTAATCTTATACGCCAACTAATGATGTTATATATACCAAGAAACTATTTCTTTATCAATATGCAAATTTAAAAAGTAAAAGAAATATCTGGGAGTTGGGATCTACCTAGAACTATATTTTCCTTCTTTTATCTCCACATGTTTTGGCAAAAAGTTGGATAATATTATGTGGAAGGAAGTTAGTAGAAACTAGAAAGTGGGGACCTTGAAGACCAAAGTGAAATGGAGTATTTGTTTGCTTTAGTTATAAAAAATTAAATAAAAATAAAAATAAAATTTAATAATTAATTTTAATTACACATTTTATGAAATTCGCAAATTTTATCAATTTTTAACCATATATTTCATCAACCTTTTTGAAATCTATTAAAAATCAAATTTTTAGTATAATCAAACATGGACAAAATATAGCCGCTACCCAATGTCATGTCATGTTCTCGCTAGTCAATATCATTTTCCCACAAGAAATTTCATGTTGCAGTCCTCTTCCATTATGATTAAATAATAATAAAAACAAATTAAATAAATACATGTTATAACCTCAAAAAAGAGTCTAATATTTTTCATTCGACGCATTAAGGCCATGTTTGAGCCTCATTTCTACCTCATTAAAATGAAAAATATAATCGTTGTCCATCACATCAAACCATCATTTTTGAATTTTTGTCTTTTGTGTGGGGTCCATAACCACTTTATTTTTCATTGTCATTCTACAAATAATGTGGCTTAAACGGGCTCTAAATCTTTATCATAGATCTATATAGAAACTTCTTACTTTACAACTTTATAACCCTCATTCCTATTATGTGTTATAGCCGCATTGGAATATGATCATTTACAGTTTTCTAAACATTTGAATTAACATTTAGTACGAAATTGTTGAAGATGACAATTAACAAATTTGTTACACAATTATCTTCTTTGAACTTATTCAGTATTCTTCATACTAAAGCATCATCAAAAGATTATTTATTTTCAAAGGGCATAGTTATAAGAGAAAGTATAATTAAATTTAAAGAATAATTTTTCTCATAAACTCCAACAAGTTCTTTATTTTAGCTCTTCATTTTACATTTTTATTTCAAAAAATCACTTATTATTTTTATCTTATATATACATATATATATTTTTTGAAATGTTAAAACAGACAGTTTAGAGTATTTGAGTAACTCTTTATTTATATTAAAAATCATCTTTAAATTTAGAGGGTAAGTTTAGCGCACTAAAAAAAATACTCGGTAGCAATTCAAAATGTTGGCCTATTCAAGTTTTACTTTTTCAAGAATTATTTATTGTTTTGTATTGATCGAACATAATTTGAATAATTTAAGGAGTTAGTATTGAGGCATTGACTCTCTAAATAAAGAGCATATTGTATTTAAAAAGTCTTGAAAATTATCAAATATGAGCTTAATTTCGAAGATTGACAATTTAAAATGGAGAACATCTTATTTTTTAAGAATCTCTTGACATAATGCTCTAATGCACCAAATAGTCTTTATTTGTCACAAGTGTTAGAGTGTACATATCTTTGAGGGATTATAAGTAGAATTATCTTTGACAAGCTATTCCTCTTATAGATATCAATTAAATGTGAGTTTGTACATGTGTGTTCGATGGTAAAAAATTGCCTTCTTCCGAACCACCCCGACCCCGCTCCCATGCTAATTAGCCTTACAACTTCTTGTATTTTTGACTCAGATAAGCACGAGAAAATAATTATAACTATAATCAATTTTACTCATAGGAAAGGATAATCAAACCATAGTATGACATTTCTTAAAAACATGTATATTATCCTGAAAGAAAATATTGCATGAGAAAAGTTATAACGGGAAAAAAATATTTTATATTTTCAGAAATATCAAAGTAATTTAGGTCATAATTCTCAATTTTTTATGTGAAAATAGATTATAACTCATTTATATAACATAACAATGTGACTTTAATGTGTGGTTATTAAAGAGTAATCGAGATTCATCTCTCTCATCGTATTCATTTCATGAAAAATAGCAAGGCAGTTATTGTCTCCACCATTTTTAGATTTTTGTAAATAAGGAAAAGCATAAACCGTGGCTCTAATTTCCTCCACGTGTTCTCTAGTCACAACCACCATCCTACGTATCAAAATAGGAAACCGTTCGACTTCCATAGAAAAGTCAACAATTTGCTTGTCATAGTAGGGAGCCATTTGAAATTAGTAGAGGTATGTTTGCGTCGTTTATTGACTTGTGACTACATGTCCATCAAAAGATATGAAGACAATCTGTGCGATTGTGCTTATATTAGGTGTTGTTCGTTGTTGAATGTTTGAAATTCATAATAGAAGTTATATTTCACCATCTATTTCTATGCACGTACGAAATTTATGCTTGTGTGGTTGTGACGTTGTGTGTCTCGATTATTAATATTTTACCATTGATCTTATGCAATGGAATTATTGTATCGTTTGTCCTTTGAAAAACTGTATCAATTGTGACCTAGGCAAAAAATGAGAGTTAGAATGTAACACCATGACATAGCGTGTACTAGCAATAGGTGATGTGACCGTGTTAGTAATATGCTTCTAGTGTGACATGTAAAGCGAGTGGTTATTTGTGACTCTATTTATGTGTCTTAGAAAAGTTTATTCATTATTCCTTTGAAATTATGTTGGAAGCGAGGGACTCAAGTGAGTCCCCTGCGGTGTCTCCATTACAGCATTGTCAAGGCTCGGTTTGTTCGCGTTAAAATATTCTCCTCTAACTTTCATCATATCGACTTCAGCTCGAGTTACAATGGCTTTAGTCAATGAATCCTCATCAGTCCCAAGCCCAACAATTGAAGCTCTTACA
>NW_019252564.1:50416-57885 GCF_002742605.1 Olea europaea var. sylvestris | reverse complement strand
TATTGGCAATGCTGGAATCCACTGCTTCTTTATCATATCTATAAGAACTTACTAGTCTGACCAAGACCTGTTCGATATTTACATGTCAGTATGAAATCAAGAAATTTATGTGAATTAACATGAGATTTTAACTAACCCCTAACCAAAATCAAGGAACAATTTATATATTGTGAATAGAAATACTGGATGTAAATTGTAGATAATTTTGTCATCATCCAATTGCTCTCAAACACAGATTCACAGAAAAGACCATAGCTATCCAGGAATATCCTTCTATTTGAGAGGTTCCTCTCCCTACCCCCCCCCCCAAAACCCCAGTTGGGGTGTCGAGGGTGGATGAGCTGAGGGGATAGGGAAGGGATGCAAATGAGTAGTAGAATGTCACCTTGATGTGGTGGAAATCATCCGTTTGAACACATAAAATTCTTTGAGGTTAAAAGTAGAAGCTCAATGTCCTAGAGCATAACAATTCTAAAGCTCTATTCAAAAGTCTATGATTGCTAACTGTTAATACTTAGGTAATCTGTAGCTAGAGCGCGAGAAGAAACACGAAAATATAATCAAGTTTATCTCTTCGTACAAATTTACCTTTTGCACAGGCAGAGAGACATTAGATATGATGTCTTCTTCAAGAGAACACTCAAATAGAGCGCAATATGCTTTCCTTACGGCAGCCAGATGGTGAGGTGATGATGTGCAAGCCATCTCTACCAGTACTTCTAACTCCGTGATATTTTTCCTCCTCGATTTCAGGGCTTTATTTGCGAGTCTTGCATCTCTTTCAGGAGGATCATATGCCCATAAGATCACAGCTCTCTGTCACTCATCAGATATCGAAATCAGCATTTTTAAATCTCTTGGAACAAGACTGTTTAACGATTACGTTGACAGTTTAGTAAAGATAAAAGGATTACTTTGACATGCGTTTTTAATTTGGAAAATTCGTCACCAGAAATCTGTCTCCTTGGTCTAATATTTACATTATAGAGCTGATAATACTTAACCCCTATTTAGATAAAATCATTATAACTTTTGCCTTCACATATTGAGAAATATGTGACAAATTAAATTGGACTCTTTGTTTTGAGAAATACATCAGTTTGAGTGTTTGGGAGCAAATCCAAGACACAAAACCAATCCAAATAGAAGTACCGATAGCATTTAAGAAACATCTGCACATATGGGATTTCCTTTCTAACGAATTGATTTATCAAACACATGCTTTCACCAAATGAAATGCTAGGTATATGAGAAGAAATTTTGAGTTGTATCAAATGAAATCACTTTTTTGTTCTTTTACAACGTGAGCAACAAGAGAGGATTACAGGCATATATATATAGAGGAAGGAAGAAGCTATACAACCGTTGAAAAATATTGCAAAGAAAGAAAGGAATTAATTTATGGTGACTGCAGCAGAATTTCCTTTCTTGAGGCTGAGTATAAAAGGACATTTTTTCTTGATTTTAGGCAAGGATCTTCACACAGTGATCAGCTCCAGAAATTGATGCTAATTGTGAGAAATTTGTGATGATTCCATGAGCTGGCTGATCTGATGCTAATTTGACTGCAGCAGAATTTCCTTTCTTGAGGCTGAGTATAAAAGGACATTTTTTCTTGATTTTAGGCAAGGATCTTCACACGGTGATCAGCTCCAGAAATTGATGCTAATTGTGAGAAATTTGTGATGATTCCATGAGCTGGCCGATCTGATGCTAATTAGCATCAGATGAGCCAGCTCACGAAATCATCACAAATTTTTCACAATTAGCATCAGTTTCTGGAGCTGATCACTGTGTGAAGATCCTTGCCTAAAATCAAGAAAAAATGTCCTTTTATACTCAGTCTCAAGAAAGGAAATTCTGCTGCAGTCACCATAAATTAATTCCTTTCTTTCTTTGCAATATTTTTCAACGGTTGCATAGCTTCTTCCTTCCTCTATATATATGTCTGTAATCCTCTCTTGTTGCTCCTGTTGTAAAAGAATAAAAAAGTGATTTCATTTGATACAACTCAAAATTTCTTCTTGGTATTGATTTTAGGCAAGGATCTTCACACAGTGATCAGCTCCAGAAATTGATGCTAATTGTGAGAAATTTGTGATGATTCCATGAGCCGGCTGATCTGATGCTAATTGTGAGAAATTGATGCTAATTCCTTGAGCTGGCTGATCTGGTAGATTTGTGTTAATAATATGCACATATAGAAGTAATTATCAATGCCTTCAAATTCAAGTTATTGAAAGGAACGTTCAAATTATGCAAAGAAGCACAAAATAATTCGTAAATTTGATGCTATTTAACAAAACTTATTCAAATTTGGGATTACTTTTACCTTCAAATTCATACATCAAGATGAATAAAGGGTAGATAATAGAAAAATATGTACCCCAAAATCACCAGATAATTCAGAATCGAGAAAATCTATAAGGGACTTCTTGTAAATCTGCTGAAACATCTCTTTGATTTTCTTCCTTTGGCTTGCATTTTTTTGCCCCAACACCCTAATTATTGCCTTCTCGTCTGTTCCCAGTCCTTCAAAACAACAAACCCCTAAAGCATAATGCATGATGCATGTATTCACGTAAACAAAATCAAGGAAAAGGAAACATAGCACTTGCATTAATTAACAATATTATATCAGAAACAGAAAACCCGGAAAGAAAAAAAATGTATGTGCGAAGAGGTACCCTTGAAAGCGTTCATGAGTTTTTCACTGTCTTCAGGTGGAGAAGGAACCACTTCTGGTACTCTATTAGTAGCCATTTTTTATGCATTTTCTTTGAATTTGTTATCTTTTCTACTAAAGGGTAAATATTCGCCTAAGGCTATGATTTTCAGTATTTTCTCTTAAGTGGTGAATATTCGTCAAGGGGGAGACTATTGTGCACGTGGCATCATATAAAGTGGAACACAGATTTACTGGATCAAATAGGCCAACGTCGGAGCGGAGCGATATAGAGTGAGGCAAGCGTAGCACACCAAATAGAACGGAGCGAAGCAATGACATCGGCCTTGTGGGTTTTTATCCACTGTTTGTTTACCAGGGACGCTGACTGGGTTGGGTCAACACCACCCTTTTTGTTATATGGGATTCTAGCCCATGAGGAGATAAGTAGCCCAAATCCATTATATATTGTATTTTAGGTCACATTATACGTACATATAGTTAAAAACCGTGGCTGCCTATTAATATATACAAAATTGAGGTTGCTTTGTGAGAAGGAAAAGAATTGAGCCTACTAGATGTGAAACTATGGCTACGTAATAAAAGAAAAAACAGAGATTGTATGGGTGGAGAGAAATAAAAGAGAAAAATGGTTTTTCTTTCAACTTTGGGTGTAGATTTCACACAGATATTTCTCTACACTGTACAAACTGAAGATTTCTCTAAGTGATGTATTTTGGTACGCTAGAGGTGTAGTATTCAAAGTGCGTATTTCACAGGTTTTTTCAAATTGCTGATTTGTGGTGAGATTATTTGTTGTTTTAGAAATTGATTATTGTTGTATTCCCAACTTGTTAAGAACTCAAGTTTTGCGCATAAATTTGAACGTTGTAATTTCTGTTTATTATATTGGATTTGGCCAGAGTTGTCTTGTGGTCTTTTTAAAAAATTTGGTGTGTTCTTTCTATATTGTTTTTTTTGAAATTTAATTGGTTGTTTGCTTGGATTGTGAATTTATTCTTGCCAAAGGGGAAATTACCCAACACTTTGAGCTAAGTTATTAGTCATTTATTCTTGAGCCACAAACTATTTCTACATCTTGTGCAAGTACTGTGCACTTCGCATAGAAGTACTTATATTTGATATAATCAATAGTTGTGTGTATATTGTATTTACCTATTCTACTAGCATATAATCACTCAACATCAATAGCTATAAGTTGTGGCATCTAAGTAGTAAGTGGATGGATAACTATATACATATTTCCTTTTACATTTACATTGATAATATTTGGAAAGAGAATATCAAATATTTCTTATGTACATCAAAATATACCGACATGATCAGCTAACATGTCCACTAGGAACGTAGACATTATATGCTCCTGATTAATTGGTTTTGGGGTCTATGAAGGTTTGGAAAGGGAAGGATTGACAATAATAGTCAACACAAACTAGCACTATAATATCTGTTACAAATAAAATTAGCTAGTAAAGTAAGTGATGTTGTTTCTTGCGAAACCCGCAAGCGTACGGATCATTGACAAGTTATAGATTCAGTAAGTTGAAAGTATCGTTCCACGGGGAATAATTTCAATTCAAGTTTACTAGTTTCATATGGAATTCAAATTAGATAAAACAAAAGAGAGATTTTGTTTTTATTTTATGCTAAATTATCTCAGAAATCAATAGAAGTTTGGTTTTTATGAAATTATGGATGATTGTATTGAATTTCGAATCCGCTTATTGCTATATATTTCAACTCTTGATTTGTAATCTAGTTTCATTCATGTGTTCCTGACAACTAATAAAGCTATGATATATAATTTTCTTTTTCAAGACAAATTAAATATATTCTAACCACGACCCGAATATATTTCTAACCTGAATGCGAGTAATTAGAATGTATTAAAGTTTAGATAATCTATATGATTGCACTAGTAATAAATGTTATTCCTAACATCTATTGCATATATATTAATTTTATTGCATTCCAAATTTATTGTGAGTCAATCAATTAAATAATACAATGGGCATATAAAATGAATCAAGAAATGCAAGAAATATTAAACTATTAGTCTTGAATTAGAAATAAATAATAAATAGTGTTCATCTTTATCCAGAATGAAAAGGGATCTAGCATAACATATTAATAGATAAATTACAAGAAGAATAATGGAAAAATATCACTTAGATCATGAAAGAATACAAAAGATATTGATCTTCAAGTCCAAGATTGAAATCTTCAATATCTTTATATAATTGAGCTTCAATTGCTTGCTAAGGTTTGATCTCCTCTCTCTAAATATAGTCATTTGATAAGAGTGTAAAATATAATACTTTTTCCTCTTAATTGTTGAATTTGTATAATTACTTGATGTCAAAATACACTCATTACTCTTATATTTTGATCTAGATCACAATTTGATGGAAAATGTGAAATTTGGAAGAAATGAGTAAAAAAGGTCAAAGTGGAAGAAAGTGAAAGTTCAGAGACCAAGTTGCAAATAATTCATAATGAGACGGGTGATGAAATGATGATTCAAGAAAGTTAGGAGTCAACTGGGTGTAATTTGAAATCAAAAGAAGTGAAATATGACCATAACATCTTTACAAATCAATTCACAATTGAAAAAGTTACGCACCGGTTTCAGCCTCATGTTAAGACCCATTTTTGATATGTAAAATGATCAAATTGGAAGGTTACTTTTGAAGCATAGTTGTAGAACTTCGAGTTAGCTGTCCAACGCAACTTGAATCACTTCAATCGAACATCAAAAGAAAAAGTTATGGCCAAAATACTAAAAGCTGTCTGACGGAAAAAAATTTGAACTATGCGGTCACATAGGGTCTAGGGAACTTTTGGGTGCCACACATTTTTTCTATGCGACCACATGGCTTATAACCATATGGTCGCATAGTTATCCTCCAAGACGAAATTTGCCAAATTCCTAAATTAACGCCATCACTTATGGAAATACGTTTTGACATGTTTTTCTTAAGACCAAAAACACTCAAGAACGTGGGGAATTGAACCTGGACTCCATTTTTCTCTCATCTTTGGCCAAGAAATTCCATGGAAGGCTAAGAAAACTTTAGTGAAGCAAGGGATGAGCTCGATTGGTGCCGGTGACGTCAATGTCTCTTCACATATGTAATTTGGTTTTTCATTGATAAACAATTCTAGGTTCATGATTTCCTGTTTATTAAATATGTTTTGGAATTGGTTTAATATGTATTAGATTTTCATGGATTTAATAAAATTCTTTTCATTGAATAATTGAAGTATGTATTGAATTCCAATTTCAATCATCCCATTAGTGTAATTTGCTAATATTATATGCTTGATGTATGTAATTGATTTTGAATCTAATTCCAATGAATTAAAGTGAGAATATCTTGTAGGAAATCTAAATTCTAGAGTTATAAGTGAAATTCAATTGATTTTTTCTCATAGACTCAATCATGTTTTGTCTATTGTGAAATTAACTATTTGTTGAATTTCAATTTCATACAATTTTATTGATGATTTGATTACTGCATTATACTTGAGGTATATTGTCATTTCTCAAAGTGATTTGAATGAGTTTTTTTTAACCAATTGAGAGGATTCCTGCGTTTCATTATTTCACACATTGATTCAAATTTCGTTACTTCAATAATTGATAGTTACATTTCATTCAAACCTATAAATTTCTTACACAAAACACGAAGAAAACCCTAAACTTTTGATCCTTTAACAAATTTCTCATCTCCCTGTGGCTACGACACCCTAAAGCCATACTACAACTACCGTGCTATACTTTGGGCGTAATCATCATTGACCATTTTTCTTGATGAATTTGATGATACTATTGTGTATCAAGAGGCAATAGAGGCTTTTCCAATGTGTAACTATTGTTCTCTATTTATAAGAGCTAGAAAATAGGTTAAAATCGAGGTCCAATTTGGGTTCCAAAAGAGTTTGAATCATGAAAGAAAACTGCTAATTCGTCTGCGAAAAAACCTGTGGGCATACAAGCATAACCACCTCATGCGCACCATTGATCCAAATGGCTCTTGGGTCAAATTTTTGGTGTCTTACGCGTGCACCAGAATTGTCACCCGTGCGCGCCAGTTTGCTCAGTGTCACCCCTGAGTAGCTTTCAATATTTTGATTATAACTTTCTATCATGATATCTAATTGAGATGTTCAAAATTCGTGGGAAAGCTAACTCAAAAGTCTACAATTCCTTAAAAAAATACAATTTTTTTTTCAATTCGAATGTTTGCTATCTGAAAAATGGATCTCAAGTTCAGGCTAAAAATTTAGAACATAGATTTTTCAACTGGAAATTGATTTGACTTCAACTAATTCAAAAATAAATCCCATCCCCTAAAGTCTTGAGTCTTCATTTCTTCTCTTTTAATATCAATAATGTATGTCATCTTGTTCCCAAGGAACACAAAAATTTATCGCTGCAGTTGATAATCCAGAAATAGCAAGATTTCACCTCCCCAGTGTTTGAATATTGATAAAGATAAACTTTGACCAAGATTTTGAACACCCGTTTGTCAAACAAATCACCACCAAAAGTCACAAACAAACACATACAATCGTTAATTATTACCATGTATATTCTACTCTGACGAGTGATTGGAGACCGTGGAAGTGATCTGAAGCACTCACGGCTAGACTTAAATGGGATACATACCCACTACTTGGTAAGTCTGGACCTCTAATAAGACCCCCTCGTCGAAGTCCGTCCACCCGCCTGAGCTTGATGTGTCAGAAGGAGCCGGAAGTTAATCACCTTGATAGAGAG
>NW_019252564.1:45950-49587 GCF_002742605.1 Olea europaea var. sylvestris | reverse complement strand
AATATCATGAACAACTATAAGTGGGGGAATCCAAATAACAAGTGGATGGCTCACTATATATTTGAAAATATCTGGTAAGAGGTCAGGTATGGATATCGAAATATATTGACATAACAAACAACCATGATGTTCACTAAGAATGTAGATATTTTATATTCCTGCTCAATTAGTAAACACAAAAGCACTAAAGTATCTTTTACAGATAAAATTAGCTAGTAAATTAAGTGATGCTAAGAAGAAGATGGTCTTACATAGTTACATCAAATTAATATTAACTCCAGTCACATCCTTGTGGGAGAAAAAACTCGGAGTATGCACTACTGCTGCAGAAATAAATCCCATCCTATGAAGTCTGAGTGTCTTCAATTCTTCCCTGTTAGGATCATATTAATATATTATCTTGTTCTCAAGGAATATAAAAAATTTCTCGCAGCAGCTTATCAGCTGGAAATAGCAGGAATTCCACCTCCCCAGTGTTGGGATATTGATAGAGATCAACTTTGACCATGATTTTCGAACACCCCAACTCTTCAATACCCATATGTCGCCGAATTGGCCTATTTCTTGCGCGTACCAATTGAAGTCTTTTGAGAAATGTAAATATGGGCTAAAGAATGAATGCTTTCTCAGCAGGAGGGCAAAAATCAAATCTACACTAGAGGTAACAGATGAACATTGACAATCTCCAATTATTCCTATGCATATTCTAGCGAATGATCTGAATTTGACAGTACAAGATCCATCCCACTCCATCGGTCACTGATCCATTGAAGGACACTACTCAGATAGGTTGGAGACATATGTTTCTCCAATTGAAGCTGGGAGAAAATCAAATGTTTCTCAATGATTTAGGCCCAAGAGTGTGCATCTCAACCACCCTATCAGGATAGAATGTTGTTCCTTCAATTGGAGATTTATCATGCTGACTTTTACCTGGAGTCTGTTGAGAAAATCCAAACCCACAAGTTAACATACTCTCGTCAGCATTTTCAGCTGCTGGAAGATCCATATAATCATTTATAACCAGATTGCATATAACAGGGGCTGGGGGCTCAAACAAACAAAGGAAGCAGTTCCTCAAATTCACTATAGCGATCTTGTCATTCTTGGTATCCAGGTTAATGGATCACTTGCTCTTAGTATTCCTGCTCATAGAAAGTAATCTCTTGTGTGTCAACATTGTGCAAAGGAATCTTCAATTTGGTATCAAGCTTCATGTTTACTTGTGGTTCAGATTCAGTCATATTGATTATAGATGGCTCGATAAAGTAAATCATTCTTGAAATTAGTATAACATCCGAGGATCAGATTATAATGCTGGCTTTTGAAAGTGCAAAGGGATGATAGAAGTTAGATTTTGTCAAGTTTTGCACACAACTTGCACATTACTATCCCTTTAATCCACAGATGTAGCAGAATTTCTATAATGACGATCTCTGGTGGATCCATTATGGATGCTCTTGAACTTCTACACATTGATGTGCCCATTATTAGGTGAAGTCTGGACGTGCAATAATTAGCTACAATACAGAATAAAGTAAAAGCATAATTTTTTTCACACGGTGTACTTGCAAATCTGTGTAAAGACAAGAAAGTAAAGTAAAATGGAAATGTATTTGCTATAACTAAAGAATGAGCTGTCGAATCTTGATCTTAAACATGCAGATTTGAAGCCCAATGCGTTGTGCACTTGCTGTCCAAATTTCACAACAATCTGACCTTGGACCTCGAAAAGATATTATTTGTTTGATCAAAAAATGAGGAGCTTCTTGATAGAGAGTAAATGAGCTGCACTATTTTGAAATCAAGAAGGGAGATAAGAAAAAACATTTGTGTGCCATCTATAATTCCAAATTTTTGCATCATGTCATTGATTCATCACTTTTTTTTTTTTTACAATCAATCTTGGACCTTTTTTCCTTTACAAATCTATTTGTCGATGTTCTAGTCTGTATTTTCAAAGTGTGACAAGGATATCGAGGTTGACACAACTGATTTATTGATCAAATTTAGTTTCTTAAACAACCATGAGAGAGGGTGGGCGGCAGGTGTGATTGTGTAGATTGTGTGGTGTTGGGAATCTACTTATATATGCACAGCAAAAAATTAAAATTATTTCAATTCCCACCAAGGATCCCTTTGTGTTTAGATAGAAATCGTGATAAAGATTGTACATTTTTCAGATCTGCAAACTTCTTTGCTATTTTTTTCGTTCCAACAATCTTGATTCGTCACCCACATCTGTCCAATTGTCCAGCCTCCAATGGTAATCCACACAGAGAATAAGATTACAGCTACCAGGATTTTCTCCTCTTGTGCTAGTAAGAATAATTATGAGAAAACTGTATGAATCGAAAACCCTAGTCATATATTTATATAAGCCCAAACGGGCCTGGCCCGATTCGGTCCAATATTTAATTAATCCATTTAATTAAATCCGGCCCGTGAATTAATTAATCCAATGAATTAATTCGGGCCTATAAATAACCAACCCAATTAATTAATTTATCCAACGATTGTTAAATTAATTAATTGATAAATTGCAATCTTCCAATTCTCTTTTGTGTGTGACCCATCAGGTTCCCGATCATGATGCCTAACACCGTGAAATATTATTTTGATCTAATCAAGATTGATAAATTAAAAGACCCTTTTAATTTTAATTTATCACCAATCACACTCGTCATCCTAGATTGACATCTAGCAATGTGTCGGGGCAATACATGTAACGGGAAATGTCACGTGGTATGACAAAACCAAACTCATTCGTTTACTGTGAAACTATAATCCCTTTGTCAATATGATCCGATCAATTACGAGATATAGAAGTGTGCCAATCTCGATTATCGATCATATCTTTCACTCCACTATTAAGTCAATATAAGTCGAAAACTTCTTTTCGACTTATGAGTACACCTTGGCTAAGGATTTCATCATCGACTTAATTGAATGAAACACAGATCATAATCTCCTACTATCAAAGAGTAACGAATCCTTTATTGGTCAATCACAACCTTCATATAATTCTTGACGTATTCGAACGATGTCGTATTAGCGACCCTTTGTAGAGCAGCATCTAACAGTGCCAAAGTATGACTGTCTCATATAAGGTACCATGATGACTTCAAGTCAAAGGACCAATTTCACTACTGAACGTTAGAGATTAACCACTTACACTTAGATAGTTATCTATGTGGAATCTCTCGGTAGGTCTTCAATGTTTTGTTCTATAACAAAACTTCCACGTGTTCATTTAAGTGTCACCACACTTTAACTTGTGAGATCATCTACTTACTTCATAAGTAAGAAATGTTACACGTGATGATCTATCCGTAATAACGATATCCGTATCTCGTTATTACTTACGACCACGAACGATTTAAGATTCAATCAGATATAATTTGTATCTCACAATCACAACTTCTTGCGATTAAAAAATTATGAAGATTTGAATCTACGAACTCTATTATTTATTTTGTCTATTAATTAAATAATAGATCTGTCATTAAATTGCATTAATCAATATCAAAAGTATTTATGTCCAAAGTTGATTAGACCTAGGGCATAATACTTACAGTGTGCAAGTGTATCCGTGTGAGAAAAATTGAAAGGCCAAACAAGGAAGTATAATCAATTA
>NW_019252564.1:39237-45635 GCF_002742605.1 Olea europaea var. sylvestris | reverse complement strand
AATGATCATGTGATTCTTGGTATCCAGGTTAATGTTTAGCTTACTCTTAGTATTTCTGTTATAGAAACAATTGCTTGGGCATCCGTTGTGCAAAGGAATCTTCAATTTGGTATCAAGCATCAAATTCAATCACATTGTTTATAGATGGTTCGATAAAGTCAAGCATTCTTGAAATTCATCCAACGTCCAAGGTTTGGACTAGAATGCTTATTTTTGAATGTGCAAAGTGATGCTTGGCAAAGTAAAGGCTAGAAATTAGTTTGTGCCAAGTTTTGCACACATACTTGCACGTTACAATCCCTTTAATGGACAGATATAGCAGAATTTCTATAATGATGAACTCCAGCAAATCTATTATGGGCGTTCTTGTTATGCCAATTATTAGGTGAAATCTAGACAAGCAACAAAAAGTAGAACTGTTAGCAACAATAGACTACTATTTTACAGCACAAAGTAAAAACATGTGGAAGTCTACTTTTAAATCTATGCAAATATAGGAAACTAAAGGAAAACACATGTATTTGCTATAAGTAAAGAAGAAAATGGACTTGTTTATTAAAAAAAAAAGGATGAAATGGAAATGATACATAAACTTGAAACTTTCATCTGAAGTTTAAGTTTTATTTTCCTTCTTCTTACCTTGTGTTTTTTCCCCTTGTAACCAAGAACCAAATGAAAGTTTTCCTGAATATTTTCCTTCCCTTTCATCACCAAAATGATAAGAAAGAACGGGGCCTTGGGTTGATTTCAAATAATATACTTCGAAAAAAACAAGGAATAAAGTTTTCCTTGAGGCTTAGTTTTCATTCACAACTCAAATAAAGAATAATAATGAATTAAAAGTAACTGGATATTCGATTACAGAAAAACAGAAAAAAGTAACCATTTTGCTAAGTGGGAATGCAAGGGCAAGAAAAACTCCAAAGGTGAAAATAGAGGATTTCATATCTTCTTTTAATCTTTTGATTCGCGACAAATTCTACAAAAATACCTAACAATTACCGTATTCAAGAACAGAACACTCACTTTAAACTCCAAATAAATATGCAAATTTAGGGAAGGATACGCCAAAATGATATGAGAGCTAAAAGAATAATATTTAGATACATGATCTTGGAATACAACTCAAAACCAACAGGAAGGAAAAATCTCACTGACAAGCTCTCCGTTCCCACGGCAAAAGATCACAAATGAGCTTTCGGATCTTGATCTTATCCATGCAGATTGCACTTGCTATCCAAATTTCACAACAATAAAAAGATATATCCATTTGATCATAAAATGACGAGCTTCTTGAGAAAGTGAATAAGCTTCACTATTTTGAAATCAAGAGGGAAGAGAAGAAAAAACATTTGTGTAACACCAATAATTCCAAATTCTTGCAACATTTCGTTTGTTCATTGCTATTTTTTGGTCAATCTGTTTTCAACATTTTTCCTCAATAAATCGATTTCTCGATGTTCTAGTCTGTATTGTGAAAGTGGACAAGGATGTCAAGGATGCCTAGGTTGATACAACTGACTTATTGGTCGACTTAAGTCTCTTAATACAAAATGAGGACATGCGTGCATGGTTGTACAAAGTGCGTGCAAGCGTATCCGTAAGGAAAAAGAATTGAAAGGCCAAAGAAGGAATTATTATCAATTCATCTTTATTCAATGAACATTTATTTATAAGTTGCATGTATATATATCTTCTCAGCCTATCAATTAACTCGTATAAATTTGCAACCAATTGATGCTGTATTACAAAGACAGAAACTAATATATTACAATATATTTGTTCCCTAATTAGATGCATTTATAATATTGACCAGCATCATAGTAAGGATCTTTGATTTTCTTAACACTATTAGAATAGGACGTCGTTCCGTCAATTTGAGATTAGCATACTGATTTTTTCCTGGAAATAACACTCAAAGACCCTTATATTTATTAGTCTGTTTACGAAATCCAAATTCACAAGTCACCGTAGTCTCGTCAACATTCCCAGCTACGGGAAGTTCTATGTAATCATTTGTAACCTGATTGCATACAATGGTTGGGCCATTATGGGGGTCTCAGACAAACGAAAGAAGTTTGTTACACGAATTCACTACAATGATCTTGTGATCCTTGGTATATGTGTAATGATTCGCTTCCTCTTAGAACCTCATATAAAGCAATCGCTTGAGCATCAACATTGCGCTAAGGAATCTTTAGTTCGTTATTAAGTGACATTTTTATTGCTGCCCAGATTTAAAAAATTGAATACAGATGGCATAAGTTCAAGTGCTTTCGAAATCAGTCTAACATCCGAGGGTTGCATTAGAATGCCAGATTCTGGATATGCAAAGTGATGCTTGGCAAAGTGAAGACTAGAAATTAGATGGGGCCAAGTTTTGCACACAACCTGCACATTACAATCTCCGTGCTTTCTCTGAGAAAAAATTAGATGGGGGCCAAGTTTGGTTTACTTTATTCTGTATTAATGTTGCTATTACTAAATAAGCAAATAGACTTGTTTATAAAAAACAAGGATGAAATGGAAATGATACATAAACTTGAAACTTTCATCCGCAGTTAATTTAATTTTTCCTACTCCATACATTGTATTTTCTTCCCTTGTAAACAAGAACAAAATGAAAGCTTTCCCGAAGATTTTCCTTCGCTCTCATCACCAAAATGATATAAAAGAACTGGGCCTTGAGAATGATTCCAAATAATATACAGTGGAAAAGAATGAGTGAGGAATAAAGTTTTCCTCACCGCCTACTTTTCATCCACAAGAGAAATATAATAAATGGCAAACTAGGGACGAAGGCCGCCACTCCTCATGATTAGTCGAAAGAATCTCGAAAATCCGAGTCATAAAAAAAAAGGATTATAATAAATTAAAAGTAACTTGATATACTATTACTGAAGGGGGGGAGGGGGACACCAAACTAATTTGATTACTGGAAATGCAAATGCCAAGAAAAACGCTAAAGTCTACAATAGAGTATATCATTTCTCATTTAAATTTTCTGATTCGCGCCAAATTCTATGAAAATAATTAGGGTTTGTTCTCTTTGCTGTTTTTGAGCCTTTTTCTATTTTCGATTTTTCAAAAGAGTGAAAGCGCGTTCTCTTTCCCGTTTTCGAAAACAAATTTTTGAAAACGAAAAAAAAATTTGTGAAAAAAACACAAAACAACATTTTTGTTGTTTTCGGCATTTTCAGCACAAAACTCGAAAAAATTGAAAACACAGGAAATGGTTCCAAAATGACAAAAAGAATGCATTTTTAGCAATTCCAAAACAGACACTCAAAACACAAAACTCAAAATGAATTTAAAACTCAAAATTATAAAATTGAAACACGAAGAGAACGTCCCCCTAATAATTACCATACTTGAGATCACAACACCAACTTTAAAGTCCAATGAATTGTGCAAATTTATGGAAGGAAACACCAAACTGATGTGAGAAATAAAAGCATAATATCAAAATACATGATCCTGAAATATAACTCAAATCCAACAAGAATGAACAATCTCATAGACAATGTCGCTATTCCTGCAGTATCAATATATCACCAATGAGCTGTCGGATATTGATCTTAACCGTGCAGATTTGAAGCCCAATGTGTTGTGCAATTGCTATCCAAATTTCACAGACCTTGGACTGCACAAAGATATATCTGTTAGATTGAAAAACTTGAAGTTTATTGAGAGAGATTAAATGAGTTGCACTATTTCGAAATCGAGAAGGGAGATAAGAAAAAAAATTCCTGACATCTCAAATTTTTGCATCATATCATTGGTTCATCACGATTTTTTTGTTAATCTATTATAGACCTTTTCCCTTAATAATTCAATTTCTTGACATTCTAGTAGAAGGGGACAAGGATGCCGAGGTATAAACGAATGACTTATTGGCCAAATGTAGTATCTTAATACGACAATGAGGGCATGCGTGCATGGTCGTGCACAGTCTGAGCAACAGTATCCTTGTGGGAAAAAGAATTTGGAGGCCAAATAAGGAATTAAAATCAATTAAAGTTAAGTTAATATTATTGTATGTACACAATTATTTGTAGAAGATACCAAACATAATAATAAAGGCTAAAGAAGATTTTAGTATAGAGAATGTTCAACGAGAAACTAAAAGCACATCTTCATTTGTTCAAATCACCATCCTTGGTACGTAGACCAACTGCATTATATAATTGATCAAACAACTGATTAAATCAGATTTTTTGTAGATTTTGATAAAAGTTGATTAAATGCGTAATTGAAAAGTTGTGTATTTCATGAAATATATAGTTAAAATTAATTATTAATTTTGACTTAAATTAAAATTTAGATTTTAAGCTGGCTAAACCTCAAGACCAAAGTTCAGTGGTACCTAAGCCAATTCTTCAAACCAGTAGATGAACAACATTAATACATCTAACTTATCTCCCTCATATAAATAGACTTGGCATCACTTATGACTTTGAATCAAGTTGATCTGTTTCAACACTTGAGATTTATGAAAATCATATCACGATATCAAAAAAAAAAAAAATAGATTTATGAATCTTGAGCAGGTGTCCTGAAGTCGTGCCGAAGTTGAATGCTTATTTTAATACTTTATGATGAATTCGTTGCATCTTCATTTCCTAGTATGATGTACTCATCATCCTTTGGAATATGCGACTTTGGTCGCATGTTTGTTAAGATATACTTCCTAAATTTGGAAAATAGGTGCTTCTTATAGAGAGCACTAGCAAAAAAACTAGTTTACATCTTTCTCTAACTCCGTAGAAATCGTGTAACCTAGGATACAACAAACAAGAACAAGAGCGAGAATAAAAGAGAGAGATTAAGAAGAAAGAAATGGAAATGATACATAAACTTGAAACTTTCATCCGCAGTTAATTTAATTTTTCCTACTCCATACATTGTATTTTCTTCCCTTGTAAACAAGAACAAAATGAAAGCTTTCCCGAAGATTTTCCTTCGCTCTCATCACCAAAATGATATAAAAGAACTGGGCCTTGAGAATGATTCCAAATAATATACAGTGGAAAAGAATGAGTGAGGAATAAAGTTTTCCTCACGGCCTACTTTTCATCCACAAGAGAAATATAATAAATGGCAAACCAGGGACGAAGGCCGCCACTCCTTATGATTAGTCGAAAGAATCTCGAAAATCCGAGTCATAAAAAAAAAGGATTATAATAAATTAAAAGTAACTTGATATACTATTACTGAAGGGGGGGAGGGGGACGCCAAACTAATTTGATTACTGGAAATGCAAATGCCAAGAAAAACGCTAAAGTCTACAATAGAGTATATTATTTCTCATTTACATCTTTCTCTAACTCCGTAGAAATCGTGTAACCTAGGATACAACAAACAAGAACAAGAGTGAGAATAAAAGAGATAGATTAAGAAGAAAGAGAAAAAAATGGAAGAAAATAAAAAGGATGTTAGAAGGACAATATATCAATTTTTATTCAATATCAAAGTCAATAAATATGAACTTTTCATATAGGACAAAGAAGTTAAAAAGAAACGAACTTCCTAAAAAAATATAACCTTTATCAAAATATTAACACTAATTTAATTTAATCAAAACAAACATAATTTTAATAAACTCTACTTTTAAATTCATACCGAAATTCAATACTTACTCTTATCTTCATTTTCCATCACAACGGCTAGGGGAAAGAATAAAAAAATGTATATCAACCTATAGCAAGGGTAAGCCCTGATCGACTACTTGCTCGTAAAATGGTTATTTGTAAATAAAATGGGAAAAGGAAAATATGAATGGGATTTACATTTTATTATGAAAGTCTATGTATCAAGTTCGCTTGACGTAGTTAAACACCTCACTGCCCCCATTTGTAACAATTGTAATCAACCCAATTTTCTAGAATTGTCGATCGTGAGAAAATTATATTGTCATAAGTTTATCCTCATGAAAATGATAATGAAAAACGCTCTTCACTTGAAGAAGTATATTTGAGATGACAGCTTGATTGCTACAATTATATAATGTTATGAACCTGTTCCAATGTATACTTATGACAAGAAAATAAAATTAAGTACTATTGGGATTATAAATTTTTCCAATAAAATTGGCAAGACTTCGTTAAAGTGTTGTTCATTTTATCAAATTAAAGACATGGGGATATTTTTCCAACGCGTGTGATTCTGATTCACCAACAACCCAATGAAAATGAGAATCCTGCTTTTTAATCCCTTACAAGCATGTAAATTAAGTAATGCTAAGAAGAAGATGATCTTACATTGATTTTGTATTACAATACAATAAAAGCAGCTTTTTACGGCAATCATTTACGACGTGCATCTACTGTATGTCGTAAAAAGAGACTAATTACGACATTCGCTATATGATCTTACATTGATTAATTATTAGCTCCAAT
>NW_019252564.1:35642-38936 GCF_002742605.1 Olea europaea var. sylvestris | reverse complement strand
GTTTACATCTTTCTCTAACTCCGTAGAAATCGTGTAACCTAGGATACAACAAACAAGAACAAGAGTGAGAATAAAAGAGATAGATTAAGAAGAAAGAGAAAAAAATGGAAGAAAATAAAAAGGATGTTAGAAGGACAATATATCAATTTTTATTCAATATCAAAGTCAATAAATATGAACTTTTCATATAGGACAAAGAAGTTAAAAAGAAACGAACTTCCTAAAAAAATATAATCATTATCAAAATACTAACACTAATTTAATTTAATCAAAACAAACATAATTTTAATAAACTCTGCTTTTAAAATCATACCGAAATTCAATATTTATTCTTATCTTCATTTTCCATCACAACGGCTAGGGGAAAGAATAAAAAATGTATATCAACATATAGCAAGGGTAAGCCCTGATCGACTACTTGCTTGTAAAATGGTTATTGTATATAAAATGGGAAAAGGAAAATATGAATGGGATTTACATTTCATTATGAAAGTCTATGTATCAAGTTCGCTTGACGTAGTTAAACACCTCACTGCTCCCATTTGTAACAATTGTAAGCAACCCAATTTTCTAGAATTGTCAATCGCGAGAAAATTATATTTTCATAAGTTTATCCTCATGAAAATGATAACGAAAAAAGCTCTTCACTTGAAGAAGTATATTTGAGATGACGACTTGATTGCTACAATTATATGAAGTTATGAATCTGTTCCAATGTATACTTATGACAAGAAAATAAAATTAAGTAATATTGGGATTATAAATTTTTCCAATAAAATTGGCAAGACTTCGTTAATGTGTTGTTCATTTTATCAAATTAAAGACATGGGGATATTTTTCCAACGCGTGTGATTCTGATTCACCAACAACCCAATGAAAATGAGAATCCTGCTTTTTAATCCCTTACAAGCATGTAAATTAAGTAATGCTAAGAAGAAGATGATCTTACATTGATTTTGTATTACAATACAATAAAAGCAGCTTTTTACGGCATTCATTTACGGCGTGCATCTACTGTATGCCGTAAAAAGAGACTAATTACGACATTCGCTAGATGATCTTACATTGATTAATTATTAGCTCCAATCACATCCTAGAAGAGAAAAAACTCAGAATAAGCACAACTGATTTAAAAATAAATCCCATCATATGAAGTATGAGAGTCTTCAGTTCTACTCTTTTAGGATCATAATATATTATCTTGTTCTCAAGGAATATAAAAAAACTTCTTGCAGAAGCTTATCAACTGGAAATAGCAAGAACTCCACCTCTCCTATGTTGGATTATGGATAGAGATCAACTTTGACCAGGATTTTTGTCAATGCAACTCTTAATTACCCATATGTCAATCAAATCATCACCCGAAGTAGCAAACAAACATGGACAATTTCCAATTAATCCCATGCATATTCTACTCTGACAACTGATTGGAGGTAGCGGAACTGATTTGAAGCACTCGTGGCTAAACTCAAATGATAATACAAGATAAGTTCCGCTGCATATCAATCAAAAAGATTGGAGATGCTATTTACTGTTGGAATCAAGGAGCCAAGCTGACGCTTCTCCATGATTTAGTCACAAGGGTGTGTATCTCAGTCACTCTATTAGGATAGAATGTTGTTTCATCTATTGATATTTATCATGCTGACTTTTCCTCAACATAACACACTAAGATCATTATATTAATGCACAGATTTAATTGCATTACAACAGCAATACCTAGTATTGTTTTCGGATGGCTCGATAAAGTAAAGAATTCTTGAAATTCATCCAATATTTGAGGGTCGGATTAGAATGCAGGCTTTAGCATGTGCAAAGTGAGCTTAGCACATTGCAATCCCTTTTATTGATAGATACAGTAGAATTTCTACATTGATGAGCTCCGATAGATCCATTATGGAAGCTCTTGAATTTTAAGATGTTTTCATCCCTATTTACCAGGTGAAATCTTGGACGAAGCATTGGCACACTATGATAGGTGGTGTAATTAATTTTTAATAGAATATATTCTCGAGATCTGAGGTCACATAGTAGAGTGTTGAGAGAATATGATTACTCAATCTCTTATCTTTTAGTGGTTTCATGATGGCCATAAAGCTCTACAGAATATAACTCCCCAAAAATGGAGGAAAAATAAAGCCTGCTAAAACTACACGCTTTTTTGAAATTGAAAGAAGTTTCAGTTCATGAAGAAAATTAGCTACACTATTTGAAACTCAACGAGGAAGATAAAGGAAAGACATTTGAATCTTTTGTTAGATTTTGTGTTGGCTATTCTGTGAACAAAAGGGTAAAAGTGTAAATGCTCAAAAGTTTGGGGTCAATTTGTCAATTATTAAAGGTTAGGGATCATTGTGCACATGTGTAAAAGATGAGGGACTCAGTTGCAATTTTGGCAAAGTGTGCTAGGGTTAGAGCTATGAAGTAGGGCAAGATGTGTCGTCGAAGTTTCGCTATCTGCTTGCCAAGTGGTCGCTCGAGCAACAAAAATAGAATGGTCGTCGTTCGCTTCTCGCCCCCACTTCGCTCAAGCGAAACAGTGTCGCTCGCTTGTCGCTCAAGCGATAGTGTTATCCATAAAACCCTATTTTCCTTTTTTCGATATTTTAACCCCGACCAGAAATACCAAAAAGACAGATACATGAGAAAAACTGCGCCGAATTCATAATGTGCTTTGAAGGTATTGAAATTGAAGAAAACTCTCCTATACTTTAACTTTCTCATTCAACCCTATATTTGATTTGATCAATTACATGAAAAATATCAAATCAGCATTCATCAAACACCACAACACAATCTTCTAGTGCCTTTGTTGATTCTTGGAGATCAAGGAAGGAGATCGGAGTCCCGATCATTGGAGAACGGGCGGTTTTCTTGAATCCATAAGAGATAGACAAAATCAAGACTTGGGAATCGGTGTAACATGAAATCCAAGAGGGCTAGGTGCCAAGAGTTGGTGCAAGATCACACATTCCAGGAAGGGCTTGAGGAAACTATGGTCAGGATATCAGAAAAACCAGTGCAGGTTGAGCCTGGCTGGTTGTAAGTTTCATTTACATTTATAGTCGATTCCTACTGGCTTGGGCCCGGAGTTTTACCCACATTGAGGGTTCTCCATCATCAAACAATTGTGTTATTTATCTTTCTGCAATTAAATTATGATCGGTATTCAAACATAGGATAGTAAAGCATGTGAACTGATCTGGAGAAATTATTTTTTGTGACGTGCTGTAATTATTAATTGATTGAAAAAGAAAATTCTGCATAAACACCTATTCATCCCCTCTAGGTATT
>NW_019252564.1:32909-34675 GCF_002742605.1 Olea europaea var. sylvestris | reverse complement strand
GAGAAAATCACCTATGATCTTCAAGTCTCATCTAAGAATCTCAGTGAGTTGAAGTGCGTCAATGAGAAATTAGAGGACAGGGTCAAGACATTGACCTGTGAATTAGAGAGATCCAACACTCAACTGCAATCATTTGTGAGTGGAACTAAGAAACTAGACGATCTGTAAGGAATGTATAAACCAGCTGGAAATAGGCAAGGTCTAGGATTTGTGAAGAGTGATAGCAATATGTCTAGTTTATCAAAGACCACATTTGTCCCCGCTTCCAACAGATCTAATGTTTCAAAAAATATAGAATCCAAAGGCAAAAATTTTAATGGATTGAAGGCCGCTAGATCTCATAAGATCTCTACACCTAATTTTCATGTGAAGAGTGATAGCAATATGTCTAGTTTATCAAAGACCACATTTGTCCCCGCTTCCAATAGATCTAATGTATCAACAAATCCAGAATCCAAAGGCAAAAATTTTAATGGACTGAAGGCCACTAGATCTCATAAGATCTCTACACCTAATTTTCATAATCAACACTCATGTACATCTGAATCTAGGTTCATACCCACTTGTCATCACTGTGGTGCCTTAAGCCACACGAGACCTAGGTGTTGAAAGCTAGCAAATAGGAATCGAAGTCAGGATATCCCTAGTTAAGTGAACTTCCTTTCAAATCAGGTTAACCACTTAACTGAGATGGTAACAAGGTTGACTAGGATCACCTCGACCTCAAGAAAAGTTTGGGTAAAGAAATCTGATGTGGGTGAGTGTACTGAGAATTTAAAATATTTTGTTTCTTATGTTGCATATAAGGCACAAAATACATGCATGTGGTATCTTGATAGTGCTTGTTCTAGACACATGTGTGGTAACAAGGCCTTATTCTCTACCTTTGACGACTACAACGACGGTGTAGTTACCTTTGGGGACGGTGCTACGGCAACCATCCGAGGTAAAGGCTCCATCACCATTGCTGGACTTCCTACAATATCCAATGTACTTTATGTAGAGGGCCTTAAGTCCAACTTATTGAGCATTAGTCAAATCTGTGATGCTGACTATGAAGTGAGTTTTGTCCAAAAGATATGCACTGTTTATGATGCTTCTGGTGGTATTGTTCTTGAAGGTATTAGAACATCTGATAACTGTTATGGAGTTCTTCCAAACTCTAACTATATATGCAGTAGTGCTAAAATTGATATGTCTGAACTTTAGCATCAAAGACTCGGTCATGTTAACTACAGAAGTCTATCTAAATTGGTCAAAAAGAAGATTGTCGATGGTTTACCTAAGATTAATCAAAGTGAAAATACTGTGTACAAGCCGTGTTAACAAGGAAAGTAACTCAGGATAAGCCATAAGCGAACCTCGAAAATCTTGACGAATAGACCCCTAGAGCTTCTCCAAATGGATTTAATGGGACCATCTAGGGTAGAGAGCCTAGGAGGAAAATGGTATATCCTGGTTGTGGTAGATGATTTTTCTAGATTCACCTGGATTGATCTGTTAAGAGAAAAATCTGAGACGAGTGATCTAGTTAAGTCTTTATACAAAAGACTCAAAATTGAACAAAATCTTCCTATTTCTAGGGTTCGAAGTGATCATGGAAAAGAATTTGAAAACTTTAATCTAGAAAACTTCTGCTTGGAGGAGGGGATTAAGCATGAGTTCTCCTCACCAATCAAGCCACAGCAAAATGGAGTGGCTGAGAGGAATAATAGAGTGCTTCAAGAAATGGCTAGGGCCATGCTTCACGGTAAGGATCTAGGAAT
>NW_019252564.1:30526-31914 GCF_002742605.1 Olea europaea var. sylvestris | reverse complement strand
ATGCATGAGGAGCTTAATCAATTCGTTCGAAATAATGTTTGGAATCTAGTTCCTAGGCATGATGACTCTAATGTGATAGGTACTAAGTGGATCTTCAAGAACAAAATCGATGACCAAGGTACCATAACTAGGAATAAGGCTAGACTAGTTGCCCAAGGATACACTCAGGTGGAAGGGGTAGATTTTGATGAGACTTTTGCCCCAGTTGCTCATCTTGAGTCCATTCACATTTTTCTTGCGGTTGTATGTACCTTAGGGTTCAAGCTATATCAAATGGATGTCAAGAGTGCATTCTTGAATGGAATACTCCAAGAAGAGGCGTATGTTGAGCAGCCGAAAGGATTCATTGACCCTAAGTTTCCTCATTATGTCCACAAACTAAATAAAGCACTATATGGTCTGAAACAAGCTCCTAGAGCTTGGTATAACAGACTCACCACTTACCTCGTTGAGCATGGGTTCTCACGAGGTGGTGCTGACAGAACCTTATTCATTAGACATATCGAAGAAACTATCACTATAGCTCAAATCTATGTTGATGACATTATCTTTGGCTCTCCCATTGATTCCCTTGCTCTTGAATTTACTGAATTCATGAAACAAGAATTTGAAATGAGCATGGTTGGGGAGCTAAGTTACTTCCTTGGTCTTCAAGTAAAGCAAACTGATTGTGGGCTGTTTATCTCGCAACCAAAATATGCCAAAGACCTTGTGAAAAGATTTGGTTTGGACAATAAGAAACACACAAGGACACCCATGAGCACAAATGTTAAGTTAGGACATGATCCTACGAGTAAGAGTGTTGATCAGACTGTGTATAGGAGCATGATAGGCAGTTTACTATATCTTACTACCAATAGACCTGACATAGCGTTTAGTGTTGGTGTATGTGGTAGATTTCAAGCTGATCCTAAGGAGTCCCATCTAAGTGCAGTGAGGTGCATTATTAGATATGTCAATGGGACAGTAGATCATGGAATCCTGTATTCCAGAGTGTTCAATCTAGAACTAGCCGGCTATTCTGACGCCGATTGGGCCAGAAATGCTTACGATAGAAAAAGTACCTCGGGTGGATGTTTCTATGTTGGTTCTAATCTTGTCTTCTAGATGAGTAAAAAATAAAACTCTGTCTCCTTGTCCACAGTCGAGGCAGAATACATTGTAGCTGGTAGCTGTTGTACTCAACTGCTTTGGATGAAGCAAATGCTGACTGACTATGGGATAAATCAGGGTACTATGACTGTTTTCTGTGACAATACTAAAGCTATCAACATATCAAAAAATCCGGTTCAGCATTCTAGGACCAAACACATTGACACTCGCCATCACTTTATTCGTGAGCTCGTTGAGTCCAATGTGATTTCTCTTGAACACATCTCTACTGAAAA
>NW_019252564.1:5477-30288 GCF_002742605.1 Olea europaea var. sylvestris | reverse complement strand
CTCGAGCAATTAAGTCTGAGGGGTTTCTCATAATCTGGTACCCTAAAGCCAACTGATTTAGAGTCACCGACCCAACGCTCATTAAAGGGGTCTTTTTAGTAGGTTAATGGAGATGAGATTGCACGTAAGATACCACAATAAAAAGATTAATTATTTTTGAGGTCCTTAACGACAAGGGGAGAAAGAACAGTTTTACACCATATTTTAACGAAGTATAGGTCCTAGTGGTATTGGATTTGACCTTCACACATCTAAGTGCTGACTCCTACGTCGGTGATTTGGCTGTCTCTTCTCACAAATTTAAGGTTTTTGAGTCTTACTTGCTTCGAATGAGTGGCACGTTTCACGATGGGTCACATATACAATTTACTCCATTTGTACTTGGTCCCGGTGTGTGGGTAACCATTTTCTAATCACTGTGTGTGCCGTATTTGTGATCTATTGCCTTTGATTGGACCAACTGCCCCTACATTGTTCATGCATTTTAAATAAATAAATAAATAATTTGGGGTCTAAATTCAAATTCATGAAAAATGTGCTATTTTTTAAAGTTTCTAAAGTGCTGTTACTTTGCTAAATTTTAAACCTGGGCCTAACTTTTCAACTTTTCAAGTTTAGGTGCTATTTTTGTCATTTTTCGATCGCTCGCTTGTCGGTGCGAGCTCGCTCGAGTGATAGAAGCAGTGCCTTTGTCGCTCGCTGTTCGCTCAAGCGACAGCGAGACTTTTAATTTTCTCGCGCCGTTCCGTCTCATCTTTTTTATTTCATTTCTTCCCTTTCTCTCTCATTTTTTTTTCTCAAATCGACACTCCTTGGTCGATTTGCCCTTGATTTCTCACGTGTGGAGCTTCTATTTCCATTCCTTGTGTGCTCTACTTGGTGATTCCTTCCTTTCTTTTTGGTAAGTGCCTTGAATTTTCATTTGGTTGTTGGTTATTTTTGTTTTTCTTTTTGCCATTTGGTTCCTTTGGACTTGGGTGTTTTTGGTGTGCTAGGTAGATGATGGTGTTATGGGGTGTTGGTGTCTCTTGCATGCTTACATTTGTAGCTTCTCCTTCTTGTGCATACAATGTGTTCGATGAAATGTCTCCTCACCATAGCCTTGATTCTCTTGTCCAATGCGTGCCATTTCTCACGTGTGATTGGTGTCTTAGGTACTAAACATGTGAGTTCATTATTCATTTGACCTAATTTCGTATAACTTGATGTGCACTCTTCACCTATTAAGTCATCAAACTTCACACCAATCACCTACCAAATCGGTGCTTACACTTCTCTATTGTTGCCTGTACTACGTTTGGAGGATTGTTCGAAATAGGACTCATCAATTCTCCATTTATATTGGATGTTTTTATGTGTGTCACAATTTCATCTTGATCTTGTTTATGTCTAGTTCACGTCACATCCGTCTTGGTCATAGTCCACGGGGTTGTGTATGGTTGCCTTTTAGGGCTTGTCTAGTCATGTGTCTGCTTCACTTCATTTTCCTTCGTACCTTTCGCACTTCTGGTCATCGGATTGGTCTGACGTATGCTTGCTTGATCCACCGCTTTGTGACATCACTTGGGGCTTCCTTTCCCGATGGGGTCTCACGACGAGTGCTTAGGTCACATGTCACGTCTTTTGCCTCTTCTCCTGCTGAGCCTGTCGAGCCGACAGTGCCCGCTGATCCTTTGGGTGATTTACTTGCTGATCTTTCAGCTATTCCTCCGCCTCCTTCCGAGGTTCCTCCATCCACTTCAGATATTTCCTCTTCTTCCACTTCTATTCCGCCACCCGACCAACCTGCTCCGGCTACTGTTCCTCTTGACCTCACTGTCGCACTTATGGGTCAAATGTCGATTCTCATTCAGCAGCAGGCCCGCATGATGGCTGACATTACTCAGTTACGAACTGCTTTCGAGCGTCATACTGCGGAGTTTGCTACATTGTGAGGGGCTATTGCTCTTATTCAACGTGGTATTCAGTGGATGTGCGAGCACTAGGATTATGAGTCTGACGCTGAGAATTCTGAGGATGTGGCTGGATATGACAGTCCTGCTTAGTTGCTTGGGGTTCCCCTTGCCATTTGTGACAAAAAGGGGGAGTGGGGTTAATTTTTGGGATTTATTGATATTTTTGGTCGGATTATGTATTGATGCTTTACATTATTATGTATGTTTTTAGTTGTTTAACTTATATTGATATTAATATTATTTCTTAATCTAGCATATTAGTACACTGTTATGGCTATTCATGACTCTTTACCTTTTATGTACTTATGTTACTGCTTCTCGTGCTTTTACACTGTGTATGTGAGTTGTGATTTCAAGAGACAGGTTGAAAGATGACAAGGCAACAGTGAGTTGAGTCTATGTATTGGATTGTCATTGCTGCTGTAATTTCCTTTTGTCACAGAATTCAAAGGGAGAGTTTGTTAGATTTTGTGTTGGCTATTCTGTGAACAAAAGGGTAAAAGTGTAAATGCTCAAAACTTTGCGGTCAATTTGTCAATTATTAAAGGTTAGTGGTTATTGTGCACATGTGTAAAAGATGAGGGACTCAGTTGCAATTTTGGCAAAGTGTCTAGGGTTTGAGCTATGAAGTAGGGCAAGATGTGTCGTCGAAGTTTCACTAGTTGCTCGCCAAGTGGTCGCTCGAGCGACAAAAACAGAATGGTCGTCGCTCGCTTCTCGCCCCCACTTCGCTCGAGCGAAACAGCGTCGCTCACTTGTCGCTCGAGCGACAATGTTACCCATAAAACCCTATTTTCTTTTTTTCGACATTTTAACCTGACCAGAAATTCCAAAAAGACATATACATGAGAAAAACTTCGCCGAATTCGTAATGTGCTTTGAAAGTATTGAAATTGAAGAAAACTCTCCTATACTTTAACTTTCTCATTCAACCCTATATTTGATTTGATCAATTACATGAAAAATATCAAATCAACATTCATCACAACACCACAACACAATATTCTAGTATCTTTGTTGATTCAAGGAGATCGGAGTCCCAATCAATAGAGAACAAGCGGTTCTCTTGAATCCACAGGAGATAGACAAAATCAAGACTTGAGAATTGGTGTAGCACAAAATCCTGGAGGGCTAGGTGCCAGGAGTTAGTGCAGGATCACGCATTCCAGGAAGGGCTTGAAGAAACTATGGTCAGAATATCAGAAAAATCAATGTAGGTTGAGTCTGGCTGATTATAAGTTTCATTTACGTTTATAGTGGATTCCTACTGCCTTGGGCCCGGAGTTTTACCCACATTGGGGTTTCTCCGTCATCAAACAATTATGTTATTTATCTTTTTGCAATTAATTTATGACCGGTATTCAAATATAGGATAATAAAGCATGTAAATTGATCTGGATAAATTAATTTTTGTGACGTGTTGCAATTATTAATTGATTGAAAAAGAAAATTCCGCATAAACACCTATTCACCCCCCCTCTAGGTGTTTATTGGGTCGAACTACGATATTTCATCTTTAACTTTTTCAAAATTTTGACTTCTAGACGTACTAGTAGTTTTCTTTTCAAAGTTGATGAACGTGTCAAGATCAACCAGACCTACATGTTGATTGAATTAGCAAATCTCTTGAAAATTCCTACTAAATAAATGTGTGCATGGAGTGGAGTGCCAGTGCATCGTATGTGTGCCACAGGGGAGAAACAAACCTGAATAGTATTGATAGGATTTGAAAGAAGTTGTAAGTTTTTGACGAAGAAAGAGAGAGAATCAGTAACTAATGAGCAGTGTGAAAGAAAAAAAAAACAAAGGTACTTTGTATTTAGACTATCAAATACTTAAATTTAGCTCTTAATGTATTTTTAAGATTATTAAATTTATCTAAGGTACAAATTAATTCACCCAAATTCATTTACACTTTTCAAGATTAACTATTAATCTAGGGGCTAAATTCATTCTTAAGGAAAGTATAATTGAAATATTCATTTAACTTAATTGGAAAGAAATTAATTCCTTAATTGAAATATTCCCAACATAAGAATTAATCTTGGTTTTTCGAGACATATTTTAACACTATCATCAATGAGTTTCTCAACTATTTAAACCTTCTCACGAATAGTTTATACATTTTTCCTTCTTATGATTTTTTTTTGGGGGGTTCCCAACTGCATTGATAAAAAGTAGTTTCAAAATAATTATGATATATTCTACATGCATATATAGTAAATGCTTTGCTTTATTTTGATTTGAACAGTAAGTTCAAGAATACATAAATTTCAACAATTTTATTCAAGAGTCTTGGTCTCAAGATCTACAAAATTAATTTAGACTTGGTCCCTGACAGTCCCCTAGACCTATTAATAGGTCTAGCACTTCTAATCCTGTAGTGTCTTATTTGACTATTTTACATGTAAAGTCCTTGAAATTTCACTACTAACATAATTAAGTTTAAGACTTTTTAAGAAACTAACAAAGGGACCTGATTTGACCTATTTAATATAAGGGTGATGCTAGGTGTAAATCAGTGTGTACACATTGGGGTGCACATGTAGCATTGATCTTAGGATTATGCTATGTATACACAAAGCATTACACCCTCACACATAGAGGGGGATCCATATTGTTTCACGCGGATAGTTGCTAACAATTAAAAAAGGGATCAGACGATTGTGTAAAGAACAAATCTCTTGAGACGAAGTTTCAAAAAGGGGTGTTTTATTGGCGATGATTTACAATTGAAAATAAATAGAATGCCTCCAAGGGGCGTAAGCACACGAGTACTAAAAGAAATGTTTAAATTTAAACTAAGAAATCGAAATTACATATTCTCTGTTTGAGAGTATTTGATTCGGGTTTTTTTTTCTCTATGTCTTCTCTTCCTTTTATATTCCCTTGATTATTTCTTCATGACAAACCAATTGGAAACTGCTTGATTGCTGTATAACTACCCACTTTCTTTATGGTGGCTAACTTGTCGTGGAACTGTCGTTTCTAACTATTGCCATTACTTTTTGTCTTTCAACCGCCTTCAACTGAGCTCCTTGAATCGTGGAATGTGATAAGATCACTCAATAACTGCTTCAACAACTGCTATTCTGGAAAACTATAATGTTTTATGCTTGCTAAGATCCTGGACGATTCGAAGGTTTGGGCGAGAACGAGGTCATCGCTCTGGGCGACCGTAAAGTATTCCATTCGCTCAGATTCTGGGCGTCTTGCAAGCTTGAGCGATGATGTTATCGTGTTCGTGGGCTTCCATCGCATGCCTCAATAATCATGTTTGGGCCTTTATCCTGGACTCCCCAATTGGGCTTCACTCTTTGGACCATTTGATTTGGGCTGCACTTTTAGTGTGTCAACAATTACCCCCCAATATGGCAGAATTAATACCAATTATTAATCTTTGCCATATTCACTTTGTATTTTCCAGCAATATTTGAAATTCCCAAGAATTTCAATCATTATTTCCTTCTACAGCCTGAAAAGGTGCAACGTTACAAACCCTTATAAACCCAAAAGACACGCCATTTCATCCCACCACTAAACCACGTCTCTATATTTCGTGTCTCCTCCTCGCTATTTTACTGTTCATCTTCTTGCTTCCCTGCTAAGTTTCTCAAGCAAACCTTATCAAAACTGTGCTTTGTTTCCAATGGCGACTTCACAAACTCAATCTGATGATTCTTTTAGTTTTGAAGATTTCCAAAAAATCCTCACTAGGCCGTATGTAAATCTAAACTTCCTTGCATAAGCTAATGCTGACCTCAATGAATTTTATCTGGGTCCATCGTTTAATAATGCCGAAGCCATTGGACAAGTAGTGGTGGGTCAGCTGTTCCCTTGCACTCAAAGTCCTCCGTTCCTGAACTCTCTACCATTGAGGCCGATTTACGAAAAAGGTATTCGCACTTGGCCCAAAACTGATGTTATTTTTCGTAGATGGCATGCACGTCTTGTGAATCATGGCCCCACAAGGTGATTTTTGATCGTGCTAGAATTTCAGATTTATTAGAAATTACTTTTCAACCCCCAATTTTTGACCCAGTGCTTTTTTCTATTGCTTTGAGTTTTTGGTCTTCTGAGAATAACACCATCGTTTTCACTCTTAGTCCCATGTCTATTACTTTAAGGGATGTTGGAGCCCTAGTAAATCTTCCGCCTTTGGTCGATACCATCTTTCCTGGTATCTTGATTTCCAGTGTTGCCCAAAAATTTGACAAGAAACTTACTGAGTCCTATTCAAGCCTGCAAGGCTTTTACAATCACTTAAGCGCTGAACCTTCCCATGCTGAGCGTGTGGCCTTTTTTCAGATTTGGCTCTGTAAATATATTCTTTGTGTGCCAAGTATGAAACCTTCTATAAGTTACTTACCGATAGCACACGAATTGGCACGTGGTAGGCCTTTGAACTTATGTTCCTTCTTTTTAGCCGCCCTTTATAGAGATATGGCTTCCCTCCAGTTTCAACTGAAGAATGGTGCATCTCCCATTGGCAGTGGCCCCCTTTGGTTCACTCAACTGTGGTTGAGAGCATATTTTCCACCACTTGGTGCTCCATCCATTTCCAGTCTGCTAGCTTCTATGGGCTAGCCATTGATCCACTGACCCCTGTAAATATATCCACTAGGGACATTTTTTCATTCTTTTATACCTTAAATTTGATTCCTTCCTTCTTTTCTTTTTCTGCTCATTTGACTCCAGATTATGTTCAACCTCCATCCACCCTAGACAGTGTAAGTGCCTCTCTGCTTGTTTGAGTTCAGTTTTTGATTGGGAGGGAATTGTTCCACGATATCTTGACTGGAACCAATGCCAAAGCTGGGGTTGAAATATATGCTCCCCAATATTTTGCTCGCCAACTTAGTTTTGGCCAAACTTGGCCTGTTCCTCCTTGTTACTCCAAAAATTTGACAAATCGCTTTCACACTATTAATAAGGCAGAGGCACAAGCTATAGATGCTCGCAACATTCTTTTGAATAGAAAATTTTCATTAGCCCCTTTCAATTCTAACCGTGCTGTCCATCATCTTTTTGAACAGCTTTGGCCATCAATAAAACGTCGATTGTTTGCAGCTGATGCTACTCGTGCCTTCCATTTACTGGACCAGCCAGGCACTCCCTCTACTTTCCCTATTTTGGTCACCCCTGTGTCCATTAGGAATCCTTCTTCCTCTTCTCGTGCTAAACATTCTATCCATCCATCTGCTTCTCTACCTGCCAAAGCTACTGCAGCTAAAAGTACTTTAAGCCTCAAACGGCCAACTTCAGCATCTTCCACTTTGCAGGATGATGATGATGACGCTCCTCTCATCCTTAGGAGAAAGGTAATTGAATTTGTTTATTCCCAAACATACTTTTCCATGTACTAATGGTTTACCTGAATTTCTCAGAAAAGTTCAGCCTCTCCTTCGAAGGCTTTGGTTCTGGCAGCTCCTGCTCCATCATCTTTTGCTGAAGCTGCTTCGTCCAAATCAACTGATGAAGGGATTATGCTTAAAGAAAAACCCTTAGTCCCGGAACCTTCATCACAACCAGTAGAAGGGACACCTTTTTCCTAAGGCGCTGACCCCCCAAACGTCGAACCAGAAGGTAATACATATTTTGATGTTTTACCTTCACTTGCACTACTGGTTTCTAATTCGTTACTTCTTAAATTATGCAGAGGCTCTCATGGGTCTGCCTGTTGTGGCAAAGTCTTCTCGCCCAGATAGGGGGAAGTCTCCACAGGTGGTAGAGCCAACTGGTGATATACCTGAATTGCCCAAGATTGCTGATGAGGTAACCTTTTGCTTCATTTTCATTTTCGCTTCGTTTATTATAGTGAAAGTCTTCAATGTTGGCATATTTCTTTGCAGGATGCTGATGACATTGTGCATTCCATCCAAGACTTGTTTACTTCCTGGGGGCAAGTCAAGACGTCTCACCCTACTTCAACTAGTCATCCTTCTGCTTCTTCAGAGGAAAATATGAAGTTTCTCAAGCAGTCGGTATTTGAGTACGTGTCTTTCATAGACATGGATATCGGCCAGGCTAGTGCTACTAAACATAAGGATAAGCTTGAGCTATTGAGTGCGAAATTGGTGCAAGCACTTACACTTCCGTCGCTCAATGTTTCTGCTGACTTTAAAGCGATGTTGAAGGTTGTTCACTCTGACATCCTCTCCTTGCTAACCAAAAATGTTGAACTGAAGGCCATGAGTACTCAATGACTTCGTGCTGCATCTGAAAGTGAGTCTTTGCTTCTAGAGATTAACAAAGCCAAGGATGAATTAAAAGAAATCTCTTCCGACGTTATGATCGAAGACTCTTGGCTGCAGAGATGAAGGAGCTTCAAGCAAAAATGGACGACTGTAGGGCGAGAATGGCTGCTAAAAAGCGTAATGCTTCCCAAGGAATTGAACGAACCAAGTCTTTGGTTGAGCAGTACAAAAAGCTGGAAGTTGATGACGATTTTGTAGCTGAATTAAATCTCGCTTCTTCTTAACAGAGCGAAGATTGGGGGAGACTTAGGGAAAGAATTCGTTCGGCCTGGGGTGAATTGTAATTAAGACATCTAATGCCTTGACTTTCCTTTTGTAACTTCGTTCTAACTTTCCTTTTGTAACTTCGCACAAATTGCCATTGCTAATTTTGAATGTAACAGTAGTTATCGTTGTTAATGAACGACTAATTTGTCTACTTGCGTATTAATTGACGTTGTCCTTAATCGTCAACCTTCCAAGAATTTAATTGCTTTATGCTAAGATTCATGTACATTATTCCTTGGTATTTTCGTTTCTTTTCCCAAGACTTTGGGCCATTTGGTTTCAGTTATTAGGCACGAATGTGGCCATTCACATTCTGTCTTTTCACCTTTATGCTTCTATAAATGCGTGTGTATTTCGCACTCATCATTTTCATTTCCATTCTTTTCTTCAAAAACTAATTTGCTGCCATCGTTTGGCATCTCAACAATTGATCCAAAATTTTCGTCTTCCATAGAAATTGATCATTTGATCCGTCCATTTTGCTATCTGTTTTGATGTCACCTTTGGTATGGGAGATATAGGAAATATTTTTTTGGCCAGCAAAGTTCTTCCCATCGTCTCCATGTTCTTTATAAGGAGTTCAATGATGGAAGGCAATTTTTGAGGATGCTTTTCAATCCACTTTGCTTCCTGAGAGTGCTTCTCAGTCTCCTTGCCCGTTATTGAGCAATGCGATTAGACAGGCGATTTGAGGGTGCTTTTCTTCCTTTTTGCTTGTTGAGAGTGCTTCTCGACCTCTCTGCCTGCCCTTGTAGCAGTGCGATCAGGACGACGATAAAAGTCGGTTCACCCTCTTGCTTGACGATCCACCGAGAAATTAGTTTGCTCTCAATTGTAGCTTATAGAGCATTTAGTATTTTGTATCTCACAATTTGTAATATATATTTGATAATAAAGGAATTTATTTGAACGTATTTCGTTCTGGCACTATTTATCTTCGATCGTTCAACACAATTTGATTACGCTTTTATTTGTTCATTCTCCCATAAGAAGGAACATATTTTTTTTAATATTTACCATTAATGAACATCATGTGCTTGGTGCCATCTAAATCTTCTAAATGGTAAGCTCCATTAGGCAACACATTATTCACTTTATATGGCCCTTCCCAATTGGGCGACCATTTGCCATACTTTGGATCCTTGCTATCCAAAGGGAGTATTATTTTCCAAACCAATTCACCCAGGCTAAATGAATTGGATGTAACCTTTTTATTGTAAAACTTAGCCATCCTTCATTTTTGAACTAGCAATCTATCTAGGACGTCCAACTTTAATTCGTCCAACTCCAATAAGTTTTGAACTAGTGATTCGGTATACTCACCATCACTTAACTTATGTTGCAAACACACTCTGATTGATCGCACATTGATTTCCATAGGCAAAACGGCCTCCTGTCCATAAGTAAGTTGGAAATGAGTAACTTTGGTACTTAACCGAGGCGACGTCCTATGAGGCCATAAGGCTTTGTTTAGACATTCATGCCAATTTCTAACATTTTCATCTATCATTTTCCTTATGATATTTTTTAGAATCTTATTAGAAGATTCTGCCTGTCCGTTAGATTGAACGTAATATGGTGTGAAGTTCACTAATTTAACTCCAAACTCGTTCAAGAATTTATTCACTTGATCTCCATTTAAAGACGTTTCGTGATCTACCATAAAAGTTTGTGAAATTCCAAATCTATAAATAATATGATCACGGATAAATTCTATGACACTCTTTTGGGTGATCTCCTTTAAAGGTATCGCTTCTACCCACTTAGTGAAAAAAATCAGTTGCAACTATAACAAAAGTATGTTGCCTGGACGATGGGGAATAAATCTTCCCTATCAGGTCTATCGCCCAACCCTTGAACGGCCAGGGTTAGATAATGGGTTCCATTTCTCTTGCTGGCGCCCTTTGTATTGGACCATGCTTTTGGCATGCTAGACAACTCTTCGCATATTGAACATGAATGCATGATTCTCCCATCTTGAGCCAAAAATATCCATTCCTAATAATTAACCATCTCATCTTTTGGCCAGCTTGATGAGCTCCACATATCCCTTCATCCACTTCAGCCATGATTGTTCTGGCTTCTTGCATATTTACGCATTTTAGTAATATACCATCAGAGCGTTTCTTAAACAACTCTCTATCTATCAGTGTATAGTTTAGCAATCGCAACTTCATTTTTCTACTGCCTCCTTTATTAGGTTCTTTAACGAACCTTTTAATCTCTACCCTCCAATCTATTGCATCTCCATCTTGTATGCAATGAATTTCAACCCTTCTCGCCCTTCTTTGGATTATGGGCAATATTATTCCATATTCATAAGTAGATTTCCAATTTAAAGCCTTTAAATACCTTGAGGCCATCTGAGCCAACTCATTTGCTATGTCATTATATATCCTATTAACACATTGAAGCTCTATTTGATCGAATTCTTCCAACAATTCTTGGGCGATTTCATACTGACTTATAATGGAATCACTTTGGCACTTAAAATCATCGATCAATTGGTGAATTACCAATTGAGAATCGCCTCTAACGATCACATTCTTTACCTCCATATCTATCATTAATTCTAAACCCACGATTAAGGCTTCATATTCGGCTTGATTGTTGGTGCACATCCTATCGAAAGTGAATGCGAACTTGTAACAAATCCCTAAAGGATTTATCAATGCTACCCCTACTCCTGTACCTTTAGAGGTTTTCGACTCGTCAAAATATAAAACCCAAGGTTTTAATTCGAATGAATTGATTTCTAATTCAATTTCCTAAGGCATGTCAAGGCATGGATGATCGGCTAGAAAGTTAGCCAAAGCCTGATTTTTGATTGCCTTTTGGGGTATATATTCCTTTTGGGGTATGTATTGTATTTCGAATTCTGATAATGCTAACGTCCAAAGGCCTACCCTTTGGTGTAAAATAGGGCGAGAGAACATATACTTAACCAAATTTACTCTAGAAATCAAATAAACTGTTATGGGTCGTAAATAAGCCCTTAATTTTGTACATGTGAAATACAATGCAAGACATAATTTTTCAATGGCAGAGTAATTACATTCACATTTTGTTAACCATCTACTCAAGTGGTAAATCGCTCTTTCTTCACCAAATTGGTTTTCTTGTGCTACCATTCCAGCTATTGATTCTTGTTCAGCCGATATATACACTTTCATTGGCCGTCCTTGGATTGGTGACACCAACACTGGTGGACTTGATAAATATGTCTTTAGGTTTTCAAAAGCCTTTTGATACTTTTCTTTCCAGACTAATTCGTCCTGGTTTTTAGCTTTAAAAGTGGCGAAAAAGTTTTAGTTAGCCCTGCAAAGTTAGAAATAAAGCGTCTTAAAAAATTTACTTGGCCTAGGAACCTTTGCAATTCTTTTTTATTGCTAGGTGGTTTGACCTCTAAAATGACATTTGCTTTATTTTTATCAAGTTCAATTCCCCTTTTGTGTACTAAGAAACCAAGGAAGTTTCCTACATTAACGCCAAATGCACATTTCAAGGGATTCAATTTTAGTTTATATTGCTTCATTCGCTCAAATGAACATCTCAATTGTTCAAAATGGTCCTCTTCTTTAATAGATTTGACCACTATATCATCTACATACACCTCAACAAACTTGCCTACATATCATGAAAAATCAAGCTCATTGCCCTTTGATAAGTCGCTCCTGCATATTTCAGGCCGAAAGGCATAACTACCCATTCAAAACATCCTAAAGATTCAGGGTACCTAAAGGCAGTTTTATGTATATCTTCCTCAGCTATATAAATTTGATTATATCCTGAATACCCATCCATGAAAGAATATATTACGTGTCTGACAGTCGAGTCTACTAAAGAATCTACTGTAGGCATTGGATATTCATCTTTGGGTGTGGCTATGTTTAAGTTCCTAAAGTCTATGCACACCCTTAATTTACCATTCTTTTTTAGCACTGGCACTATATTGGACAACCACTCTACATATCTAGCTGTTCTAATAAAGCTTGCTTTTAATAATCGCTCTCTTACTTTCTTAATCTCAGGAAATACATTAGGAACGAAACGCATAGGAGGTTGCTTATGAGGTTTAAAATTTGGCTTGGTTGGCAATCTATGTTCCACCAAATATCTATCTAAACAAGGTATATGTTCATATTCCCAAGCAAAACAATCGTTATATTCCTTTAATAAAGCGATTAATTTATCACTAACGTCATGATCGAGTATCTGGCTGACGAATATTGGGCGATTTTCCCCTTCATTGCCAATATTCACTTTAATCAGAGGGTCTTGTGCTTGAGCGTATCCAGACTTGGTGATCCCCATTACTTCATCATCCATTTCCCTTATAGGCACTTCTTCTTCTAAATAATCCACCTTGTTGACTTCTCGGCCAATACTTTGTTCCAACTCAAACACTGCCAATTTGTCTCCTAGTGCTTTCAAGGCTGCTTCTTCTTTCGTCATGTCTTTACATTCTGTATTGAAAGCCATTAATTTGGCATTGAAGGCCTGAACATCGGCCGTTTGCCTTTGTTGCTTACAACTCATTTAAAGCTCCTTGACTACTTTTTTGCCAATTACTGGCTCTTCCAGGGCCACTATGTTTGGCCTCATTTGACTGAACATTTCAGTGAGTGCATCTACCGAAAATGGCTCTTCGTTCTGTGCAACAATTTGAGTTTCTTCTCCATCTTGGACCACTCTGACAGGTCCGTAATTTCCTTCGTACATGAACCTTTCCACTGAGTTTGCTTCTGCGACAAAAGGTCTATGATCTGCCTGCACCACTTCTACTTCACCATTGTCATTCCAAAAAATAGGCATTGATGGAGCGATGAAGGTATGCAGTGACTTTCGTGTATCCAATCCCTTCCTAATAACACATTGCAACTAGTAGGACCATCTATTACGAAGAAGATTGTGGTCCTAGTAGTTGTCTCTACAGTTATGTCCAATGGCATAACCATTTTAGCTGAAGTTGCTCCTCCGTTGAAACTTGTAAGGATGACTTCTGTTGGATTCACATCACTTTCTTTCTTTGTAAATTTCCTCATCATCCTAGATGGAATGGTGTTTATAGCTACTCCATTATCGATAAGTACTTTTGCCACAGGTATACCGTTAACTAAAGCCTTAACGTACTATGGTCTAAAGTGTTTAGCTAATTTCATGGCTGGTCTCTTAAAAATAACCTTTTCGGCAGCATCTATTTTCACTTCCTACCTGTTCTCTATTGAATTAACCTTTTGTGATAAGTCAACATGTAGTATGTCGTACTGAGCTTCCGCTTCCTGAATTTCCTTTTTATTGTTTTCTAATGCTTCTTCTTCGGTTACCCAACCTGTAGGAGGAGGCATTATTCTTGGAGATGATCCATACTTTTCAGAGCGAGGTACTCTTTTTTTTCTCTTGGGCATCCCGTATAGTACGTAATAATCGAAAGAACGCCCAGATGGTTCCCCCAACAAGTCTACTTCACGAACTCCCTCTCGATGTAGTTGCTTCAACAGAGTATTGTGCAATACTCCTCTCTTTCTTCTTTCTGCTTCCAGATCAATTTCCTCTTTGATATCCGTCATACCATCATCCTCTTCACCATTGTAGGCCCCTCTAGAAGTTTGGCCTTCTTCACATTCTAGCACACATGCTTCTTCCTCGTTATCCCTCCTCTCTTCTTCTTCTTTCTCTTTGTTCTTGAACTCATTGGCTAGTAAATAGTTATTAGCCATGACAGGAGGTAACATACCAAACTGAATAGTAAGGAATTGATCTGGATCTTCTCCATCCCTTCTACCTCGCTCAAACTTCGATCTCCTAGAAGAACTCTCTGGCAATTCTTCCATCGATTCACCTGTACCAGTCTCACTGTCTTCGAGAACATTTTGATTGGCCACCTCGAGTAGTTTAGGCGCCTTAGGACGTGGCACTCCCTGTTGTTACCTCATCATCCATCCATAATTTCGTTGAAAATGCCTTTGTTAGGTTCTAGTCATCTCGTTGAAGGGTATCACTCTGCCTGCATTATATTGGAACGAATGCCATACATTTGGTTGGCGAGGTTGCGGCTTGAATATTCTCCCATTATTTATTGACCTAAACTGCCTCTCAAAAGGCAATCCCCTATAGAATGATATACCTCATCCTCTACCAGGCTGAGCGTTTGGGAAAAAACTAGGGCGATGGTGATGCTGCCATATCCCTGATTTCTCTGTATTTGCACTCACTTCTCTTTTACATCTGGCACACAGGACATCTTCATCTTTTTTAGGCTCCTTTTCTTTGATACATTCAAAGACACTGGGGTGTGGCCCAGGGTCCTCTTATCCGTCATCTATAACCAACTTGAATTTTGGTAACTTATTTTTGAAACCAGTCGTCACCATGTTCACCCCAAGTGGCTATGGAAAAGGGTTTTCATCCACTGTCATCTTCTTTTTATCCTCGAACGTAATTCATCCTGATTCAATGGCGTCCTGTAACACATGGTGAAAAACCAAACAGTTGTTAGTCAAATGTGACCATGTATTATGCCACCTACAATATTTTTTACCCTTGATTTGTTCAGGGCTTGGCAACTTATGTTTATCGCTCAACTTTATCTACTTATCCTTATATAGTTTATAAAATATAAGGTCAGCTTTGGTTACGTCGAACGAGAACGTTCTAGCCTTTTTGTTTTCATCTTTTATAGGATCATCCTTGCCCGACAATCTTGGCTTAGCTATTATAGGACAAGTATATGCGTCTTCTTTGATTAATTCGACCAAACACATTTCGGTTTGATCGTAATACTCATCATTAATGGTATGAACATCAAAGTTTGGGTCTCTACAATAAGTCCTCTTGCTAGAATTTTTTATTTGCTCTTCTTCTCTTATTAATTGTTCATACCTAATCACGTTTGCGCCCAATTGGAAGAGATCGGGAAATTCCTTGTCTTGGAATTTTTTTTCAAATCAAAGTTTAGACAACTTTGAACGATTTTGACAAACTCCTTTTCAGGCAATGGTACAAAACATTTACTTCGTGCTATCTTGAACCTTTGAAGGAAACCTTCTGTCCATTCGTTTGGCATTTGACGTAGATTCGCTAAATCGGCCAAAGTAACTTCAGATTCAGTCTTGTAAAACTGAGCATGGAACAATTACTCCAATTGTTGCCATGTTTGAATAGAGTTCGCTGGCAAATTGATGAACCAAGAAAAAGATACTCCTGTTAATGAACTAGGGAACAACCTCATTTTATGGTAGTCGGTTACTTCACCACTTTGCAGTGTGAATCGCCCTATGTGTTCTAGAGTAAACACCTCTCCTAAATCGGTAAATAATGAGAATTCTGGCACTTTATACCCTCTCGGCCATGGATATGTTTGGTCTATCCAATCAAGGTATGGCTTTGTGTAAATCGGCCTAATGACAGGACGTACCCCAAAAGCCATTTGATCCTGTACTATTTCCATAATTTGATTTCTCAACATGACGTTAAGGTCATATGGAATTCCTACAGGTTGGTTGGTTGGTTGATTTGCCTGAGGCCTGATGTTTGGTCCTTGGTTGGCAACAAGTTGCCATGATTTGGGCCATTGTTACCATTAGTTTGAATATTTATTCCATCATTGACACGTGGGGTATTCTGTCCATTATTTAGGACATTGTCTCTTATATTTAGGTTACCCCCTAATTTAGATGTACCATTACCACTATTCTGATTTGGCCTTACACCATCCCCTTGGTTTGAAGTAGGTGGACCAAAAGGTGGTTCTATCCCCTGATTTGGACTTAGGATTGGGGAATTATGTCCCACGATTGTCCTAGTTTGAAAGTGATTTGCAATAGGCACAACTGGCTGACAAATTTGGCCTACTAACTTAATCATTATTTCATTTAACGTATTCAGTTGTTTGGCCATGTTGTCATAATGTGCATTCCCATTCTGGGTAAATCTTTCCATATTATGAACATTTCGTAGATTTACCTGTTCAACGACATCCTGTGTGAGTTCTCCAAGCAATGCACGTATGGTTCGAGGACTCAACTCTGTCATTGGTTCGTAACAACTGTGACTGCTCTGACACTGTCCCTCTGTTCGTGGAGAGTTTTGCTGCTCCTCATATCGCTCGATCACAGACTAGACTCCTCCCTGACTTGCCGCTTCCTTATCAAATTTGTGAGGCATATTGTATCACCTTTTGTATCTTCAACACCAAACACCAATGTCCCACTGGGCGTGCCAAATTGTTTCGTGCGGGTAGTCAATAACAATTAAAAAAGGGATCAGACGATTGTGTAAGGAACAAACCTCTTGAGACTTTTATTGGTGATGATTTACAATTGAAAATAAACAGAATGCCTCCAAGGGGCGCAAGCACACGAGTACTAAAAGAAATGTTTAAGTTTAAACTAAGAAATCGAAATTACATATTCTCTGTTTGAGAGTATTTGATTCGAGATTTTTTCTCTCTCTGTCTTCTCTTCCTTTTATATTCCCTTGATTATTTCTTCATGACAAACCGCTTGGAAACTGCTTGATTACTATATAACTACCCACTTTTTTTATGGTGGCTAACTTGTCGTGGAACTGCCGTCTCTAACTGTTGCCATTACTCTTTGTCATTCAACCGCCTTCAACTGGGTTCCTTGAATCGTGGAATGTGATAAGATCACTCAATAACTACTTCAACAACTGCTATTCTGGATAACCATAATGTTTTATGCTTGCTAAGATCCTGGGCGATTCGAAGGTTTGGGCGAAAACGGGGTCATCGCTCGGGGCGACCGTAAGGTATTCCATTTGCTCAGATTTTGGGCGTCTTGCAAGTTTAGGTGATGATCTTACTGTTTTCGTGGGCTTCCATCGTATTCCTCAATAATCCTGTTTGGACCTTTATCCTGGACTCTCCAATTGGGCTTCACTTTTTGGACCATTTGATTTGGGCTGCACTTTTAGTGTGTCAACACATATACAATAAAATATTCGTGAGCCCTCTTATGTGAGGGGGGTATAATCTATTATGTACACATAGAATAATCCTTAATCTTATTATAAACTCCGATAATTGAACCATGGTCAGGCCAAACAGAATAATTGTTAATTTTCATTCACTTCACTAAAGACGAAAAATTTGAACTATATAAAATTATAAAAACAATATTATCAATTTCCTGCAATTACATCCTCTTGATTTGTCTTTTTGTCAGATGTCTAATAACTAGATCAGGCTAAAATGATCATTGCACTTTTTTAATTATGTTCTCACTTAAGTTTGCTTTTTCTTTATTAGTTTTTTCATGATGCAATCATGAAATTATGATTTAATGTCCTCAATTACTGAGCTTAGATTTAAACTTCTTCCTTTTAATGTCCTCAATTACTGGGCACTGGCATTTTAATTTCTTCTCGTGTGTATCTATTATGATTTCTCTAACATCTATCGCTGAATATCAATGACTCTAACTTGTGTGGCTTCCAAAAATAAACTGATAAATCACTGTATACATATTTCCTTTAACACTTTATAGTGATAATCCCCAGTAGAAAGGTCACATATTACTAATGAATATCAAAATATAGTCAAGTGACTGATAGAACTCTGTTTGATAAATTTGCTGGAATAAAAACTGCATATAAACTATAAAGAGGTACAGATATGGGCTAATAATTCAGTATTTGAGAACCTTGGAATTATATCGATATAGTTTACTAAATGTAAAGACAAAATGAATTGAAGTAGAAATGGAATTACAGCGGAATGAAATCAATTACATTGAAATATTAAGCATTAGAGAGGCCAGTCATTTCCTCACCATACTATCAGTTTCTCCATGATCCCCACAGAATTCCCCTCCCACTTTTCGCATAATTGGTGCTTAGCCTTCTTCCATAAAATTCCCCAAGTAACCCCTCCCAATTTTAACTAACCAAATGGAAGCCTATAATTACCTCGCCACCCTGCCCCAGCCACAATCAAAGCAGACTGTAGCCACCTCCCAAAGTGGACGTATGCACCTAAACGATCTACTACCAATAGTATAGTATCTAAGAGAACTCCCCAGACAGTTGCGTCCACCCACAAAATTCCCAAATTCTGAACCAGGCCAATCCTAATAGATTTGTAGGTTGCCCCACAATGAAACAGTCAATGACATCTTGCTGAGAGATCTTCCCGTGTGGTTTAGTTGCCATTGGCGTTGTTAACCCAACCACTAAATGAGTTGAAATTTCCACAGTCTCTGGCGCCTTTCTGCTCAATTTCGCCAGCCCCTGTAAGTACTTCTATACTTAACTCATCCAAATTGTTGCTCACCAAGAACACTTGTAACTCTTTACTTTGGAAATTATGACCCACCGGATTTTTCTCATCATAACAGAAGTACAAACCCTTCTCCATATTCAAAAGAAGCTCTGAAACAGTGAATCTCTTGAACGTTGATGGAGTTTGGGACAGGAAGAGCTGAGTTTGGACTATATACGGAGAATTTTGCAAGTGTTTGTACCTGAATAAGATTTTAAGGCACTGGATTTAATAATGGGCTCTTCCATGCATGGGGCCGTCATGAATTGGGCTTAAGCCGACATAAGCTTGTTCTAACAGCATTGAAGTTGGTGGGTTTGAGTTATGAGAATGATTTGGAGACTTTTAATAGAAATGGGCCGGAAATCTCATGGGCCTGGTAAAACAAATTATTATAGTCACACCATCAACGGACATCGACTCATCTCAATATTTAAGGAGGAGATCGACGATCCCAAGTTCTTTTACTCCATTCAGAAAGTATTTTCCGCCGGACGACTCGTAGGAGGTGAGAAGGGCCCTTACTTCGTCCCACACAGTGTATTACTATCGGCCCTACCAGGCAACATCTACCTACACAAGCTCGATCAGGATATAGGGAGGATCCGATAGAAGTACGAAATTCTGATTGTTCAGAGAATTAAATCAGTTCTACTAAGGACAGGTCGTATTGATGACGAAGAAAACTCTGGAGAAGAAGCAAGCTTCAACGCTCCCCAAGACAATAGAGCCATCATTGTGGGGAGGGTAAAGAGCATCCATCCACCCACTGGGCCAATCTCGTAGGAGGTGAGAAGGGCCCTTACTCCGTCCCACACAGTGTATTACTATCGGCCCTACCAGGCAACATCTACCTACACAAGCTCGATCAGGAGATAGGGAGGATCCGACAGAAGTACGAAATTCCGATTGTTCAGAGAATTAGATCGGTTCTATTAAGGACAGGTCGTATTGATGACCAAGAAAACTCTGGAGAAGAAGCAAGCTTCAACGCTCCCCAAGACAATAGAGCCATCATTGTGGGGAGGGTAAAGAGCATCCATCCACCCACTCAGCCAATCCATGATATGACCCAGCCCACAGAATACCCCTCCCCCTATCTATGTAATAGGTGCCAAGCCTTGCACGATAAAATATCCCTACACCCTTATGTTAACGAACTGAACGGAGGCCTATCATTCTATTATGAATACTAATAACTATGAATCTCAAAATATAGTCACATGACCAATCAAGGCAGGTAGATAACTTTGGAAACTATTAAAAAAGAAAGAGGAATAAAATTTTGCTCATTGTATTGTCCAATACGATGCAATACTGGATATATTGTTAGGATAATTAAAATATACCTCTCTTCATGTTCCACAGCCAACTGAAAGCTTCAAAGGTCCAGCCAACGAGCATGCTTCTGGGCCAAAAGACTTATTTTGCATTCATAATCATACAAGTCATCAGATGTGTGACTATCCTCACCGCCTAAGTGTCCATTTTTGTTAACAGAGATATTTCAGTACTTGCCAAACCAACATTAATGATCAGAAGTGAACCGTACAATGGACATCAACTCCATTTGTTGCTGAAATCTAATTGATCTTGCCAAAGTTGGGAACTCCATCGATTAAAATTATCTATTCACCAGCACAGCTTGGCACTTTCCGATTTTGCAACTCATTGAAAAGTAAACTTCTCTCCGGCGTGACTCTAGAAAGAAACATTAGAAACTTTCACAATCCATTAACTAACTATCACTACTGAATAAATTCAGTACCATGGTTCAACTCCTACAAAGAAAACATTCACTTTAGGATCCCGCATACACAAAATTAAAAAAGAACGAAAAAAAAAAGGATTTTTTTGTGTGCTCTGCTTGACCACAGGTCTTATTAGAAGTTGAATGATGAAAGTAGGAATAATTTTCCGCAAATAAGTTATAAAAAAGTGTAAATGCTCAAATTAATGACTATCCAAAGCAGAAGAACGTAAATGCTTTGTGAATAAATCTCAATCAATTTATAGTATAATCAAGAAAAATCAGTGAATCAAGTATCAATGCCAGTGAGGAAAATATATATAACGTTCTGAATAAGTAGTACAAAAATTAATGAAGAATCAAAAGCGAAAAATAGCCCAAATATAATAGTAGCATGTTTAGTAAGAAATCCAAAATCTAAGAGAGATACTAAGCGCTCTAACATAACCCAATCCACCAATCTTGCTTAATTGGTTTCAGGACCTGAGGGTTTGGAAGAGGGCAGGGCTGATGATAGTAGGCAATACAAGCTAGACGTAAGTTGATTAAGTGGTGTTATGATCTTACATTAGTATCAGCTCCAATCCTTCAGGTATTAATTTTACCATTGAAAATTAGAATGAAAAATATGGAGAGATGGATGATTCAATTCCTTGTAATTTCTGCCTTGCAATAAATTCGTAGGGAAAAATAAATAAATAAATAAACAACTAACAAATATTTTATTGAAGAACAAAAGACTCGCCCTAACTCCCATGATTAAGCAAATTTACACAAGGAAACAACAAAATGTGATGTGAAAAACACATAATCCATACACACTAACATGTTTAGTAAAAAAATTTCTTCATATATAAAGACTCCCAGTCCATATAGACAGAATTAAATTTCTTGACAGTGCTATAAGAAATGCGTGATGTGTCTGTCAGAGAAATAAGAGAGGGAAACCTGAATAATGTTGACGGAATTTGAAAAGAGAGCTTTCAGAATATCGCCAAGAAACAGATAATCAAAAAGTTAGCGCCGTGAATCAGACAAAGAACCCATCAAAAACAGATACAATAAAGCTACAGGGCTAAAAACCTGATAATACTCCACGATACAATGGACAATTTTTTTAGCCCTTGTTCTGTGGGAATTAAATAGATTTTTCGAATATTATAATAAAATGTATGGCAAAAAATTTGTAAATTTGATGAAATATGTAGCTAAAATTAATTTATAATATTGATTTTAATTCCCATCAAACAAACAAGGGTTTAACCATTTTTTTTTATTTTTTTGACACCATATTTGGGGAAAAAAAATTATTCCTGAGATATAACATTTCCCCCCTGTTTTTAACTTAATTATTCAATTTATATAACATGAGCTATAATGATTTATATTTTCTTACCACGCATATTTTATTCTAAGTGAAAATAATTATAAGTTAATACAGTGTATATATATAAATTGCATATGTTATATGAACTTAAGCATTGATGAACTATTTTTATTCTACCTAATATAAATTGAATAATTAAGCTGGGGGAAAAAGTTATATCTTTAGCACACCTTAATAATAGTTTTTTTTCATTTTTAAGTATGGTGTTTAAAAAAAAAAAGGTTAAACTCTCATTCGATGGGGATTAAAATCAATGTTATAAATTAATTTCAACTACATATTTCATAAAATTTACAACTTTTTTATCATACATTTTATCAAAATATTCAGAAAACCTATTTTAATTCCCACAAAAACAAGGACTAAAAAATATATGTTACTTAGAATAAAGTAATTACGTGTAACTAGTAGCACCTCGTGTGAATCCATATTCTAAAAATTCAGTTTTATTCAAACTCATTTACAATTATGCATTCTTTTAATAAAATAATTTTGTACATAAATTTAAAAAATATATTTTTTTACCACATCCTCAAAATTATTGCCACTACGAAAATCTTTTTTTTTTTTTTTATAAAAATGGGGCATAGTCACACTCCAAATATGTTAAGATTCCTAACATTAGCAAAATTTGAATTCAACACCAAATATTTTACAATAACATAATCTGGGTCCCACCTATGAAACTTTGAAAGTACACACTACAAATTATTCAACGCACAATTTCTACAGCCAATAACTAATCTAATGCCATGTCAGCTTTTTTAAATCCCTATTTTTAGCCCTGTGTGAATAGCTTTATTGAAACAGATAATAAGTCGTTTGAGACACCAACGAAGACCTCCCATAGAAGTGTTTGTTTTTGTTTGGCTGAGCCTAAAAAGATAAGCGGACGTTATAAGCGCAACCATACTTAAGCTCCCAATTTGATCCCCATTCTCATTATCATTCATTTTTTCTCTCTTATTTTCAACCATATAATTTTTCATAAAATAATATTACACGTAAATCAAAAACTTTTCATTTTTTTCAACCACACATTATTTAAAAAAATATTATTCCAACCATTAAAATTTGACAAGAATGGGAGCCAAAAGGGGGCTTTTTAAATTGATACCATGCCCCGTTTGATTGGATTAAAATTAATTTTTTAATATTTTAATAAAAGTTAATGAAACATATGCTTGAAAAGTGCGAATCTCATACTATTTGTAGTTAAAAATAATTATTAACTTTGATTTAAATTAATATTTTTATTTTTATTTTTATCAAACGGGCTAGAGGAAAATATGATTTTACATCTTGAGGGGGGTGTATTGGAATACATGTGCACCAAAAAAGTCCAGCCATGAATCCAGAAGCTTCCACTAGATTCTAACTAATTCCAAAGACACCAGATTCTATTTTTAACAGAACATCAATCTCCGACTATAGTTGTTAGGCTATTAATTAGTTAGGTATTAGCCAATTAGTTAATTAATTACTCTAGCTATTTCTCTATAAAAACAGGATGGGGTGTTCATTTTAATTCATTGGATTGTAGTCTTCCAATCCCTCCTTCCATGGAGGTTTCTCTTCCTCCTTCTATGGAGTGATTCTTCCTCCTTTAATGGAGTGTCATTTCCTCCTATTACGGAGTGTATTTTGTTCTCCTTTTATGGAGTTTGTTCTTCTTCTTTATGGAGTTTAATTCAAGTTTTGTCAATCAATAAATTCTAATACGCAACAACCCTTGTGACAGGCAGGCGACGCCACATAGGGCCTTGGATGTCTAGGGCCCTGTAATCTAGGGCCCTGTCACCAAAGAATAACCCTTATAAGAATAGTATATGATAAAATAAAAACTGTTGGGATGTTCAAGTGCTGGATTTTAATTGGATAAGGTTATCAAAGATTCCAATTAAATTTCTAAAGAATAATTTAATACAGATGACTGCTTTGTTTTCAGATTATAATCCATCTTTTTGATTGAGTCTACAAAACTTTATCTCATGATGAATTGTAATGTTGCCCTAAAATTAAATATATGGGGAATTTTTTTACTGAAGTGCACCCCATCATCCAATTTTATTCATTTAGTACTCTGAATTTAAAAATAGCAAGAAACTAAAAGGTCCACCACAAATTCCACCCAAATCCAAATATTTTCACTGTTCAATCAACCAATGCAACTTGCTTAAAAATAAAATTTATCGAATTCATAAACAATTTGTTTAGGAAAATGATAGGCGTGGGTAAATGGTATAAAAAATGGTACAGGGGTACTTGCATGAAGAGTAAAACAGAATTGTACAAAGAGATTTGAGTATGGACCACAAATGTATCACCTGGACTGAGCTGTGTACACAGCATGACACACAGCTAGGTTCACAACACTCTCACATCGGGAGGCCCGTGCCAATAAAAAAAAATAGCGCAGACTGTGTTGTACATGTACAGCACCAAAAAGTGTTATACAAAGAGCTTCATCCAACCTCTATCTCCTCTTCTATTTGATCCACCATTTTGACTCTAATATAACATTATAATATATGATAAGTGTATTTTATACACTTATTCCGTACCTTAAAATAAAGATATTTGATAGTTCTTTTGATAAATTATATTCCAAATTGTTGTTTCTTATTTTTAATAAGTAAATTCTATGAATGAAAAGAGAATTGAAGGAATGAAGCAAAAAATAGCGAAATTCAAAAGTTGGGGACCAAGTTGTAAAAATTCAATAGTTGATTCGGACCATGAATCGAAGATTGAAATGTTTGGAGGTCAAATTGAATAATTTAAAAAGTGAAGGACTTGGATTGAAACAAAGAATACATGGATTGCAAGAATAAAAGGGCTCAAGGACTGAAATTTATTGTATGGAAAGATTGAGTACTTGATGAGTAATATAGTATTAAAGTCTTTGAATGG
>NW_019252564.1:0-2464 GCF_002742605.1 Olea europaea var. sylvestris | reverse complement strand
ATCTTGAACAACTTAGTCTAAATAGATGGACTAAAGGTAAAGAAGTTAAACAATTTTTAAATGAATATCATTATCTTGTTTCTATATCAGGTAATACTTTTAATCAAGAATTAGGTAAATAATTATTCCATAAATTACCAGGTCCCTTAGGATTAGAAATAACAAAAAGATGGAATGAAAATAAGAATGTTATAGAAAGACCAGATTATTTATGGAGTATAGGAATAAGAACACAATTCATAATGCAATGTTTAGAAGAAAAATGTGTTGAATTACAAATCCAGAATCAACTAAAAAAGACAGATTATAAATTCTGTAAAGATATTTTCACACCTCAAACTTATGGTAATGAGTTTAGAGAAAAGACTAAAAGAAAATATGATAAAAGAAAAACTAGTCAACCTTTTAAGAAAAAATATTATCTTAGAAAATCTAATAGAAGAAAGCCTTATTTAGATGAAAATAGATATATTAGAAAATTTAAACCAGAAAGAAATTATCCTAATAAATTAAATTGTTATGTTTGTGGAGAAACAGATCATTTAGCTAAGACATGTCTAAAAAGATAAATAATAATGATAAAAGAAGTACTTTAGTAGAATGTACTAATGAAGACTTGTTAGAAATAGATGAATACATTTCAGATAAAGAATCAGTATATAGTATTATATCAATAGAAGATTATAATAATAATTGTAATTTAGAAGAACAATCAGATTATGAAAATTTTATACAAGAATTTTCAAATATTAAAAATTTATCAAATTCAGATGAAGAATTAGAATTTATGGATATAGAATTAGAATGTAAACATAAATGGGTAAAAGAAACAGGTTCAGATAGTATACCATGTTTTTTATGTAAATGGTATCCTAGTAAAAAATTAAGAGTTAAATGTAAAAATTGTTTTTTAGAACCATGTAAAAAATGCTTAATACAAAAAGACTTAGTAGAATTTGAAGAGGATAATCAGATTGATTCAATTCAAATAGAATTATCAGAAATAAAAATATTAAGAAAAAGAATAGAAAACTTAGAAGATATGCAAAGATATATTTTACAAAAATTAAAATTCTTGGAATTAAATAAAAAAGGAAAAAATCCAGAAATTACTCCTGAACCAGAATTAGTTCAAGTTTTTTGTAATTCAGGAAAATTAAAAAGTATTAAAGTAAGATGTTATGTTAGAATAGAAAATTTTGAAATAAAGTTTAATAGATTCAGGATGTAGTCATTGTGTAATTAATAAAAGAATCATACCAGAAAAATATATAATAAAGTCAAAAGAACCTATAGAAGCCCAACAAATGGATGGGAATTTTTATAGTTACCAAGATTTCTTAAAACCAGCAAGAATTAGTTTTGAGACTAATTGTGGAAAAAGTACAGAATATAGTTTACCTAAAGACTCGGTATGGGTAAGAGAATTATCTTTAAATACAGACTTAATTTTAGAATTAAGTTTCTTATTAAAAGATAATGGTAGCATAATAATTAGCAAAGATTATATGCAATTACAAAAATTTACAATTTGTGCACCTACTTATACTAAGACTATTCTATCAGAGTATGCTGAGAAGCGTGGTGGGATTATAGAAAAAGAATGTAAGTGCAGTAGAGAAAGAGAATGTCTATTAATAGAAAAAGAAGAATTAGAAATTTTTTTAGAAGAATATTATGAAAACTTTAAGGAAGAAGAAGAAATATGTTTAGATTTTGTAGAAATTGAAAAAATATATAATTTGTTAGTAACAGAACAAGATATAGAAAACATGATTAGTAAACTATAAAAATTAGAAATTTTAGGAGAAAATGTATTAAAATATTGGGAAAAAGATAAAGTTTTTTGTGAATAAAAATAAAAAATCCAGAATATATAATTAAGACAAAAAATATTGAAGCTACAAACCAAGATCAGGAAGATTTTAAGATGCATATAAAAGATTTATTAAAATTAGGAGTAATTAAAAAATCAGAAAGTCCACATAGATCAGCAGCTTTTATAGTTAGAAAACATTCAGAAATTATTAGAGGAAAAAGTAGAATGGTAATTAATTATAAAAGATTAAATGATAATACAATAGATGATACCTATAATATTCCAGATAAGACAGTTTTAATAAATAAGATTCAAGATTGTAATATTTTTAGTAAGTTTGATTTAAAATCTGGTTTTTGACAAGTAAAAATGCACCCAGATTCAATAGAATGGACAGTCTTCACTAGCCCAGAAGGACATTTTGAATGGTTAGTTATGCCATTTGGATTAAAAAATGCCCCTAGTATTTTTCAAAGAAAAATGGATAGTATTTTTAGTAGGCATAATAAATTTATTATAGTTTATATAGATGATATTTTAGTATTTAGTAAAAATAGGCGATAACATAGAGGTCATTTACAGATTCTTTTTTCAGAATTTATTAGACATGGTCTAATTATAAATAAAAAGAAAATATTTTTATTT
>NW_019252563.1:0-1241 GCF_002742605.1 Olea europaea var. sylvestris | reverse complement strand
CTGTCACGAGACTCGATCGATAAGTTTTATATTTCTGCATTATATTGTTCTGATCACCGCTGCAACTAATTATTTTTCCAACATATAATATGGTCAGATTTACCTGCATACAGTTCAACGTGGGAGGATGTGGAATGGATTAAATTGAAATTTCCTCTCTGTAGATCTTGGGGGACAAGATCAAAGTGAGGGAGAGGGTTGTTAGGGGAAAAGTCAATGGATAAATCAATGGGGAAGGAAGAAGGCCGGATCAAGGAGGAAGAAGAAGGAAGCTAACTGTATCAATTAATACTTGAAGTGGAGTTGACATCGTTTTGGGCATTATATTAATTTTAATAAGGACTTTTACACTTTTTCTATTTTTGCAAATTGGGAACACGCTTTCAAATTCACTATTGGGGTATATTTATTCAACCCTTGCGTGAAGAAAGTGAGGTCGGTAATCTCTGGAACCTCTTTTGGTACGTGGATTGAATTTCAATTCAGTTTCCATCTTTCTCTCTTCTTATCTCTAGTCATTTATCTGTTCCCCATTTCTTTCTTTGATTTAGTTCTCAGGTTCCCCTGAATTTCCAACTGAATCAACCTTAGTCTGTGTATATTAGAAGAGTAGTCATAGTTGGAAGTCCAAGCTGTGACAGCAAGGTGGTGGGAGGCAGAGAAATGGCAAGGATTCGCACAGAAGCAGGGGAAATAAAGAAGGCATGTAGAGTGGATGATGATTCAAAAGTCGAGTAGGGGATATTCGTGGGTAGGCAAAATGAGGTGTTGAATTCGGTGTTGAGGATGGATGTCGACGGTGGGTGGGTTAATTTTTGGGAAATGTCGATACTGTGGAGGGGTAAGTTGGTGGGTCTTGTGGTGGAAATGGGCTGCTGGTTAGTGGTGTAGGATCTTTTAATTATCAGGCTGGTTTTATCTAATTAATGGGTTGTTTTAGGTCGGCTCCTGTGTTTCTTTTATTTTGGGCTTCAAGAAGGCGGGCCCCTCTTTTTTTTGAATTTTTTTTTGTTGAACTATTAGAAAATTTAAACAAAGAGACACAAAGGCTATTGTTGACCTTGAGAAATAATCTGCAGGCTAGTAAACGTGGTGTTTTGTTGATTGTGGTGGGGTAGCGGTTGGTTATTTGTAGGGATGGCAATTTACCCTGCCCCGTCCCGCCCGGAATGGGTTGGCGGGGCGGGGTGGGCAACGAGGGGCGCCCCGTCGCGGGACGAGGATGCCCCGCCCCGAACCTG
>NW_019252562.1:0-1241 GCF_002742605.1 Olea europaea var. sylvestris | reverse complement strand
GACCTTATTTCCCAAAATTTCCACTTTTTTGGTCTATTGAAACCCCTTTTTGTTAAAATCATCTATAAATATCAAAAGTTAATCATGTAAAAACATTATGAATTTAACACAACCATGTACTATGAATTCATCAATAATGCCTAAACTTCTTCGAATAAGCGAGAATTGATCAAGTGCTAAAAGTTCAGTAAAAATGTCAGCCAATTGATTTTTCATGTTTACAAATAGATCAAGCACAAAAATCAATTGGCTGACATTTTTGGGAAAAAGGGTCCGGTTGATCGAACAGTTTAGCCAGATTGTTCACAATTTTTCGGGTTTTAAAAAACCTCCAACCTTAATTTCTCTGACTTTTCTTCATCCTTTTCATAGATTCACTTCCAAACTCATTAAATCCACCATTATTCTTCAAGATCTCAACAATATATCAAAAACCCATTACTTTTTCTCTTCAAAACACTTAAAAACTCCATTTTTCTTCCACTACCAACTTCTTTTCTCATTTTGACGGTTAACGGCCTTCTAAACTTTTCTTCCATTTCTCTATCATCATGCCAAAGGTCGAAATGCCAGGGAAGAAACCAAGGAGGGAGAGGTTACCTACTCCTTCATTCGTAGATGAACTCGAGGAGCCGGAAAATCATTTTGATAAATCACCCATCCTTATTGGTAAGACCGTAGATTTTGTGGATCTTACTCTTCAAGCGCACTTCATGTGGAGGGATTCTTTATAAGCATGGGTTAGATCTCTATTGCATCTATGGAAGAAAATGCATATCCTAAACTTATGAAAGACTTTTACAAAAATATGGTTTATACTCCCCATACGAGTAGTATTTCTTATTTTCTTAATGAAAAAAAAATTATAATTACCAAAGCCCTTTTACATTCTCTCATTGAGCTCGAAGAATGAGAATCAAATTTTTTGTCACATAGCTCATCGACATTTGAAGGTTATAATCCTATCATTGCGTATCGTAGAGTGACCAAGAAAAATTTTGAACATTTGATAAAGCTTAACTCAAACCAACTGGCTTTACCTTGTAAAGTTTTGCATATTTATCATTGCCTACGTTATTCTTCTTAGGAAAAGTCACTTTGATGAAGTTACTCATTTCGACTTATTCCTTGTTGACTCCTTTAAGTCGAGCGAAAATTAGATTTTTCAACAATTGTGATTAGTCACATGAAAATCATCAATTCTACCACTCGTATAATGGTATTACCCCTTGGCATGATAC
>NW_019252561.1:0-1241 GCF_002742605.1 Olea europaea var. sylvestris | reverse complement strand
TATATATATATATATCTTTATCCTTCATCGAACCCTACAATGTTTATTATATTGTGCTTAAACCATATTGTCTCTCTCAATAGCAATAAAATCTACTAACAATTCAATTGGTGATCAAACAATTGAAAAGAATGCTAAAAATTATAATAAACATCCACAAATCAAATCAAAATAAAGTCAAAATAATTAATTAAAAGCCAAAAATATCATAAGTGTTCATATCATCTTAGTAATGTATAAAATTATCCTAACATATTGAAATTATAAGAAATCATATTTAAGTGGAAAGGTATAGTCTAAATTTTTTATAAATTGACAAGGTGAAAATGAATCTTGAAATTTTGAATGTCTTCAATAGTTTCTTGATGAATCTCCATTTGCACCTTCTATTCTTTGTCCGAAAATCAAGTTTAAATCTTCATTTGATTAAATTCTTGTAACTCCCCTTCAATTTTCTCACAAAAACTAAGAAGTTTACTCATTGATGATAATAATTGATGAATGTTTGAATATAACATGTATATGAAAGGTTTAGTAGATATTTTTTAATGTATTCTGTTGTTAGGTATTCGTAGAAGTTGAAAATTGGTTAAAATTCACGTCCAAATGATTTTCGATTTCCAAAAGAATTCCAATCAAATAAGGAAAGTTCCCTTATCGCGCGGATGTTTTCGTCTTTGCAAAACAGTCAACATTTTAGTCGTAACTTTCTCTCTCGATATCCGATTGAGGCAATTCAAAGTGAGTTGGAAAGTTAACTTAAAGAGCTATAATTTTACTAGAGGTATAATTTTTCCAATTTGATCATTTACTATGCGGAAAATGGGTCTATATTTTTGTCTCAAAATCTGAAATATAATTTGAGACAATATTTTGATCATATTCCTTTCCTTTTTTTTTTTTTTACTTCTAATTGCATCCAATTAACTCTTAGCAATCTTGAAAGTATCTTCTTATGGTCTGAATCAACTATTGAATATTTACAATTTGGTCCTCAAACTTGAACTTCACCATTTTTCGCATTTTTTTGTTTCTTTCTTTCGCTTTCACTTTCAATCATTAAGTTTTACCTAATAAAGGAAATATACAATAAATTGGGCCATAATTTCTTAAAAAAAATTATTAAAATAAATGTATAAAATATACTTATCAATTAACTAATGAAAATATTAATCATATTGAATTCATCTTGTTAAAATTCCATGGTTCTTCTCTTTTATCTTTCGAAAGGCAATAAAAAA
>NW_019252560.1:0-1241 GCF_002742605.1 Olea europaea var. sylvestris | reverse complement strand
ATATATGTGTGTGTGTGTGTGTGTGTGTGTGTGTGTGTGTGTGTGTGCGCGCGCGCGCGCACTTCACTTAAAATCAACGTTCATCTACTTATATATATAAAATGTGGAGATAGATGAGAAACATTCAATTTATCATTTTATTTTTATGTAATACTGTCAACATTTTCATTCAAAGATTATAAATTGCACGTTTAACTAATATAAATAAAAAAATATAACTATTTAAATAAAAATGACGATAAATTGAAAAAGAAAAAGAAAATTGCTTAAATGTGATCAACAATTAGGAGGGAAAGAGTTGAAGATGGAATAACTTCCATCAATCTTAAAAACCTTGCTAATTACTTCTAATAATTAGGAGCAAAGTTATTAAAATTGGATCAGACGAGTCTATTTGGCTTGGAAATCAAGGAATCGGACATTGATCCAGTCCTTTTAGCACTAATTGGTTTATTTACAATGAAATCGGACAACTGGACAAGAACCGTCCAAACTGGTTCATATTTGTCATAAACCGAGAAGGTTTAGTTGAACAGAAGACTAGTTCAATGCGAACTTGTTTTAATTAAGTTGGTACATAATAAAAATTAATATAAAAGTTGCATGAAGTGAGATTTGAACACACACTAACTTGCTAGAACATTAATGCTTTAGCCACTATGATACATATATAATTGCAACAAATAGTGTGAGCCAAATTTATATATTTAGTTTTATCAAAATGACATAAAATAACATTTATAATGTTTTTTAATTTTAAAAATATTTTTAATTAGAAATAAGAACTAACAACAATCCACCCGTTCAATCACTAACCCTTGTTGAACCATTGACCCAATAACCTAATCGTTTTTTGGGGTTAGGTCCGAAATTATGATTAGGAGTTACTTACCATTCTCATATTTATATCTACCATACTAAATACGAGCTTTGCATCTCAATTACACATTTTTCACTAAAACGAATTTTTTAATTATAAATAAAAATTAATATTTTGTGTTTTAAAAATAATTAACTAAGTGTTGAGTATTTTGTTGTTGTTATTATTATTGCATTTTCATTTTTGTATAAACATTAAAATTGATAGTAATCTAGTTACTTATCAAATATAAATATATAAAGAAAAGAAAAAGATTTTTATCTCGATACATTTAAAGGGAGAATTTTTATGCTTGCATTTGTATTGATTGCCTTCAAAAGCAAAAGAAAACTTTAAGATTTTTCACTTCCATATCTGTTTT
>NW_019252559.1:0-1241 GCF_002742605.1 Olea europaea var. sylvestris | reverse complement strand
ACTTTTCATTGGCTCGATTCCAATCGAATTAGACTAGTAATTCGCTAAAAATGATCAAACCCGGAGTTATCTTGAAAATAAAAACGACTTTTCATTGGCTCGATTCCCATCGAATTAGACTAGTAATTTTTCGAAAACTATCAAACCTTAAGTTATCATGAAATCGAAAGCCACTTTTCATTGCCTCGATTCCAATCGAATTAGACTAGCAATTCACCGAAAATGATCAAACCCGAAGTTATCATGAAATCTAAAACAACATTTCATTGGCTTGATTCTAATCGAATTAGACTAGCAATTAGCTGAAAATGAACTAACCCGAAGTTATCATGAAATCAAAAACCTCTTTTCAATGAATCGATACCAATCGAATTAAACTGGCAATTCGCCAAAAATGAGCAAACCCGAAGTTAACATGAGATCAAAAACCACTTTTCATTGGCTCAATTCCAATCGAATTAGACTAGCAATTCGCCAAAAACGAACAAACTCGAATTTATCATGAAATCAAAAACAACTTTTCATTTGCTCTATTCCAAATGAATTAGACTACCAATTTGCGTAAGATGAACAAACCCGATGCTATCATCAAATTGAAAGCTACTTTTCATTGGCTTGCTTCTAATCGAATAAGACTAGCAATTCGCCAAAAATGAAGAAACAAGAAGTTATCATGAGATCAAAACCACTTCTCATTGGCTCGATTCCAATCGAATTAAACTTGCAATTCACAGAAAAAGATCAAACCCGAAGTTATCATGAAATAAAAAAACTACTTTTCATTAGCTCGATTCCAATAGAATTACACTAGCAATTCGCCAAAAATGAACAAACCTGAAGTTATCATGAGATGAAAAACAACTTTAATTGGTTCGATTCCAATCGAATTAGACTAGCATTTCGCCAAAAACGAACAAACCCGAAGTTATCATGAAATCAAAAACCACTTTTCATTGGCTCGATTACAATCGAATTAGACTAGCAATTTGTCGAAAACGATCAAACCCGAAGTTATCATGAAATAAAAAACAACTTTTCATTGGGTGGATTCCAATCGAATTAAACTAGCAATTAGCCGAAAATGAACAAACCCGAAGTTATCATGATATCAAAAACCACTTTTCAATGGCTCGATTCTAATCGAATTAGACTAGCAACTATCCGAAAACTAATGAACCCGAAGTTATCATGATATCAAAAAACCACTTTTCATTGGCTTGATTCTAATCGAATTAGACTCG
>NW_019252558.1:0-1241 GCF_002742605.1 Olea europaea var. sylvestris | reverse complement strand
AAAGTGTAAACTAAAGTCAACACCGTAGTGTACATGTAGAAAGGTTTTTACCGATTGAACTTTGCCATTTTTACACTGATTTTTGACACGTTGTTTGACACTTGCATTATTATCAAGTGTCAACTAGATAAGAAAACTGTTTGAAATTTAAACTATCCAACAGGGTAATGTCACGTGGCAAAGTATAAACTAAAGTGTACTCCGTAGTGCATATGTAGCAAGGTTCTTACCAATTGAAATTTACGATTTCTACATTGATTTTTGACATTTTTTTGACACTTGCATTACTGCCAAGTGTCAATTGGATGGAAAAACTATTTGAAATTTAAACTGTCCAGCAGGGTAATATCACGTGGTAAAATGTAAGATAAACTGTGTACACCATAGTGTACATGTTGCAAGGTTCCTACTAATTGAACTTACCTATTTCTACACTGATTTTTGACACGTTGTGTGACACTTGGACTGTTGTCAATTGTCAATTGGATGGGAAAACTATTTGAAATTTAGGCTTTCCAACAGAGTAATGTCACGTTGGAAAGGCTAAACTAAAGTGTACACCATAGTATACATGTACCAAGGTCCTTACCGATAGATCTTTGCTATTTGTACACTGATTTTTGACACGTTGTCTGACACTTGCATTGTTCTCAAGCGTCAATTGGATGGGAAAATTGTTTGAAATTTAACCTATCCAACAAGGTAACGTCACGTGGCAAAGTGTAAACTAAAGTGTACACCATAGTGTACATGTTACAAGGTCCTTATAGATTGAACTTTGCTATTTGTACAATGATTTTTGACACGTTGTTTAACACTTACATTATTGTCAAGTGTTAATTGGATGAGAAAATTGTTTTTAAATTTAAGCTGTCCAACAGGGTAATGTCATGTGGCAAAATGTAAATTAAAGTGTACACCATAGTGTTCATGTGGTAAGGCCCTACCGATTGAACTTTGCTAGTTATACATTGATTTTTGAAACGTTATTTAACACTTGCATTATTGTTAAGTGTCAATTGGATGGGAAAATTGTTTGAAATTTAAACTGTCCAGCAGGGTATTGCCACGTGACAAAATGTAAACTAAAGTATGTACACCATAGTGTACATGTAGCAAGTTCCTTACCGATTGAACTTTGCTATTTGTACACTGATTTTTGACACGTTGTTTGACATTTACATTGTTGTCAAGTGTTAATTGGAATGAAAAATAGTTAGAAATTAAAACTATCCAACAGG
>NW_019252557.1:0-1241 GCF_002742605.1 Olea europaea var. sylvestris | reverse complement strand
TCAATTCTTCGTACGCCGACAATCCAAGCGTTCCAAATATGCAAGTGCTCATTCTTTCGAAAAATGGCCGAAATCCTTCTTACATCACGACGAAGTGGTGAGTTCAATCCAAAACGGACGCTACATTTCCAAAAATTTCTTATGGGACCAAAGCGGACACCGTGTGCAAAAGTTATGCTCAATTCTTCGTCCGCCGACTCTCCAAGCGTTCTAAATATACAAGCTCTCATTCTTTCGAAGAATGGCCAAAATCCCTCGTACGTCACGACAAAGTAGTGAGTTCAATGCAAAACGATCGCTACATTTCCGAAAAGTACTTATTTGGCAAAAATGGACACCGTGTGCGAAAGTTATGCTCAATTCTTCGTACGCCGACAATCCAAGCGTTCCAAATATGCAAGTGCTCATTCTTTCGAAGAATGGCTAAAATCCCTCATACGTCGCGACGAAGTTGTGAGTTCAATCCAAAACGGTCGCTACATTTCCAAAAAGAACTTATGGGCCCAAAGCAGACACCATGTGCAAAAGTTACGCTCAATTCTTCGTCCGCCGACTCTCCAAGCATTCTAAGTATACAAGCGCTCATTCTTTCGAAGAATGGCCAAAATCCCTCGTACGTCACGACGAAGTTGTGAGTTCAATCCGAAACGGTCGCTACATTTCCGAAAAGTACTTATGGGGCAAAAATGGACACCGTGTGCGAAAGTTACGCTCAATTCTTCGTGCACCGACAATCCAAGCGTTCCAAATATGCAAGTGCTCATTCTTTCGAAAAATGGCCAAAAATCCCTCATACGTCACGACGGAGAGGTGAGTTCAATACAAAACGGTCACTACATTTCCAAAAATTTCTCTTGGGCCCAAAGTGGACACCGTGTACAACATGTTTCGCTCAATTCTTCGTCCGCCGTCTCTCCAAGCGTTCTAAGTATACAAGCGCTCATTCTTTTGAAGAATGTCCAAAATCCCTCGTACGTCAAGATGAAGTAGTGAGTTCAAACCAAAACGGTTGCTACATTTCCAAAAATTGCTTATGGGCCCAAAACGGACAACGTGTGCGAAAGTTACGCTCAATTCTTCGTACGCCGGCAATCCAAGCGTTCCAAATTTGCCAGTGCTCATTCTTTCGAAAAATGGCCAAAATCCCTCATACGTCACGACGGAGAGGAGAGTTCAATCCAAAACGGTCACTACATTTCCAAAAATTTCTCTTGGGCCCAAAGTGGACACCGTGTGCAACA
>NW_019252556.1:0-1242 GCF_002742605.1 Olea europaea var. sylvestris | reverse complement strand
ACAAGGTAATGTCACGTGGCAAAGCGTGAATTAAAGTATACTCCACAATGTACATGTAGCAATGTCCTTACCGATTGAACTTTCCTATTTGTATACTGATTTTTGAGACATTGTTTGACGTATGCATTGTTGTCAAGTGTCAATTGGATGGGAAAATTGTTTGAAATTTAAACTGTCCAACGGGGTAATGTCATGTGGCAAAGTGCAAACTAAAATGTACACCATAGTGTACATGTAGCACGGTCCTTAACGATTGAACTTTGCTATTTGTATACTGATTTTTCACACGTTGTTTGATACTTGCATTGTTGTCAGGTGTCAGTTGGATGGGAAAACTATTTGAAATTTAAACTATCCAACAGGGTAATGTCGCGTAGCAAAGTGTAAACTAAAGTTTACACCGTAGTGTACACGTAACAAGGTTCTTACCGATTGAACTTTGTTATTTGTACACTAATTTTTGACACGTTGTTTGATGCTTGCATTGTTGTCAAGTGTCAATTGGATGGAAAAACTATTTGAAATTTAAATTGTCCAACAGGGTAATGTCACATGGCAACATGTAAACTAAGGTGTACACCATAGTGTATATGTAGCATAGTCCTTACCATTTGACTTTGCTATTTGTACACTGATTTTTGACAGGTTGCTTGACATTTGCATTGTTGTCAAGTGTCAATTGAATAGAAAAAATATTTGAAAATTATACCATCCAACAAGGTAATGTTACGTGGCAAGGTGTAAACTAAAGTGTAGAACAGAGTGTATATGTAGCATAGTCCTTATCGTTTGAACTTTGCTATTTGTACACTGATTTTTAACACATTGTTTGACATTTATAGTGTTGACAAGTGTCAATTGAATAGTAAAACTGTTAGAAATATAAACTGTCCAACAGGGTAATGTCACATGGCAAAGTGTAAACTAAAGTATACACCATAGTGTACATGTACCACGGTCCTTATCGATTAAACTTTTCTATTTGCACACTGATTTTTGGCACGTTGTTTGACGCTTGCACTATTGTCAAGTGTCAGTTGGATGAAAAAGCTATTTGAAATTTAAATTGTCCAACAGGGTAATGTCACGTGGTAAAGTATAAACTAAAGTGTACATGTAGAAAGTTTCTTACCGAATGAGCATTGCTATATGTACACTGATTTTTGACACGATATTTTACACTTGCATTGTTGTCAAGTGTCAATTGGATGGGAAAACTATTTAAAATTTAAAATGTCCCAC
>NW_019252555.1:0-1242 GCF_002742605.1 Olea europaea var. sylvestris | reverse complement strand
TGGAAAAAATTCACAAACAATATATATTAGTAACAACTTACTTATTTTTCTTTACCAATCTCTTGTTAAACCAAAGCTCAAAAGCATCAACATCACGTGCCATCGGAGAGCCAACACCAACCGGGAATGCAAAAGTGCCTTTAACAATACATTTCTTAGTTCCCGATGTAGAATCAAATTCATTGACCCAAGGGGGCTGAAGAAGTACTCCGGGTTTCTTTTGTCTTTTCAGATGCATGTCTGGGGTCTCATCATCAATATCAATGATTTCAACATTTCCCTCTTCAATTTCAGTTTCAGCTTCAATTGCAGCCGTGACTTCCACAACTTTCTCCCAAACATCATCTTTCAATTCAACCTCCTCCAACAATTCAATTCTGCCTTCATTAGATGGTGATGCAACATCCTGGGACATGAACAATAACACAAATTCAAATTATATTAACGTAAAAACATACATAAGTTATGACGAAAAAGATGATAGAATGAAAACACAAGTACTTCTTGATTTTTTGCTAAATTACGAGCAACAATATCATTAACTCTTAACCAATCATCTTCATGAAATTCTATTTCTTCATTCAAATTCATCTCGACCGCCTTATCACTTTTTACCACTACCATGAGACTTTTTTCCACTACCTTTTCACTTTTTTTCAATTGACTTGTCACTATTTCTGACAGGCACCTCTACATCTTTTTTCCCACAACTCAATTCAAACTCAATACCTAAAGAAAAATTAGGAAAGTCATTATACACCTGGTCTGTTTCATCAGGTAAACTCTCCACACCATCCTACAAAAAAGGTCACAAAGATAATAAAAAAGTGACAATAAGTTAAAAAAGTAGCAAAATTCAGCAAAAAGTTACAAGTATAAATTCTAAACTCAATAACTCTTGAATACCTTCGTTTGTTCTTCATTATTAGCTAACATCTGGTCTATTTCATCAGGTAATCTCTCCACACCATCCTACAAAAAAGTCACAAAGATCATCAAAAAGTGACAATAACTTAAAAAAGTAACAAAATTCAGCAAAAAGTCGCAAGTATGAATTCTAAACTCAATAACTCTTGAATACCTTCATTTCTTCTTCATTACCAGCTAACACTTGGTCCATTTCATCAGGTAAATTCTCCACACCATCCTACAAAAAAAATCACAAAGATCATCAAAAAGTGACAATAACTTAAAAAAGTAACAAAATTCAGCAAAAAGTCGCAAGTATTAATTCTAAACTCA
>NW_019252554.1:0-1242 GCF_002742605.1 Olea europaea var. sylvestris | reverse complement strand
TTGTAATTTCGGGTTTGTTCATTTTTTGGCGAATTTCTCGTCTAATTCGATTGGAAACATGCAAATGAAAAGTGGTTTTTGATTTCGTGATAACTTCGAGTTTGTTCATTTTTGGCGAATTGCAAGTCTAATTTGATTGGAATCGAAGAAATGAAATGTGGTTTTTGATTTCGTGATAACTTCGGGTTTGTTCCTTTTTGGTGACTTGCAAATCTAATTCGGTTGGAATCGAGCGAATGAAAAGTTGTTATTGATTTCATGATAATTTTAGATTTGTTCATTTTTGGCGAATCGCTAGTCTAACTCGATTGGAATTGAGCCAAGGAAAAGTGGTTTTTGATTTCAAGATAACTTCGAATTTATTCGTTTTTGGCGAATTGCTAGTTTAATTCGATTGGAATCGAGCCAATGAATAAACTCGATTTTTGATTTCAAGAAAACTTAGGGGTTGTTCATTTTTGGCTAATAACTAGTCTAATTCGATTGGAATCGAGCCAATCAAAAGTGGTTTTTGATTTCGTGATAGCATCAGGTTTGCTCATTTTTGGCAAATTGTTAGTTTAATTCGATTGGTATCGAGCAAATGAAAAGTGGTTTTCGATTTCATGATAACTTCAGGTTCGTTCGTTTTTGTTGAATTGCTAGTCTAAATCGATTAGAATCGAGCCAACGAAAAGTGGTTTTTGATTTCATGAAAACTTCGGGCTTGTTCATTTTTGGCGAATAGCTAATTGAATTCGATTGGAATCGAGCCAATGAATAAAACTCAATTTTTGATTTCAAGATTACATGGGGGTTGTTCGTTCTTGGCTAATTGCTAGTCTAATTCGATTGGAATCGAGCCAAAAAAGTGGTTTTGGATTTCATGTTAACTTCGAGTTTTTTTTTTGGCTAATTGCTAGTCTAATTCAATTGGAATTGAGCCAATGGAAAGTGATTTTTGATTTCATGATAACTTCAAGTTTGTTCATTTTTGGCGAATTGCTAGTCTAATTCGATTGGAATCGAGCCAATGAAATGTGATTTTTGATTTGATAATAACTTCGAATTTGTTCGTTTTTGGCAAACTGGTAGTCTAATTCGATTGCAATCGAGCCAATGAAAAGTGGCTTTTGATTTCAAGATAACTTAGATGTTATTCATTTTTGGCTAATTGCTAGGCTAATTCGATTGGAATCGAGCCAATGAAAAGTGATTTTTGATTTCATGATAACTTCGAGTTTGTTCATTTTTGGCGAATTG
>NW_019252553.1:25998-45678 GCF_002742605.1 Olea europaea var. sylvestris | reverse complement strand
GTCTTGATCTAAATAGGTGTAGGTTTGTTACTGTAACCTGCATTGACTTATATGCGTTTCTTGATTTCAGGAGGTTGAATATTCTGGCGGAGGCATTCCTTTTTACTAAATTCAGTCCAGAGAATTGAGTTTTGGGTAACCTAATGAACGGAATGCGACTTTGAATTTGGATAAATGTCACTCACTTATTCCTTCTTGTTATTTTTTTCTCGCAAATTTGTGCATGTTTCCTGTTTCTTCTGGCCAAATATCAGCTAAGACAATCCGCTTTAGCTGCGTAAAGAAAGAATCAGCTTTTCAACAAAAATCAATTGATTCAAAATTTCTGTATATTTTGAAATCAATACTTGACTTGATTTGGGGAACATTTCATAAGAATAATTTGGGCACAAAATGTAATGAAGCCTACTGGGTTGAAAGAGCAATCTGGCAGAACTGCAATGGGGTACTGGATTTTAATTTGTTCCTATACTGCCAAAGACGAAGAGACGGAAATTTTGAAAATGGAGAGTTTTATTTTTTATTTTTGTTGGAAATTGGGATTTGGAAGAAAGTGTAATTCTATTGAGCATTATTGATGTTAAAATACCCTCTGTCTCTCTCTTTCTTTATTATTTTTTTATTTTTTATTTTTTTTGGCACTAATACTGCATTAATGGATATGGATAGAGGAAATAACACGTGGTAAATACATTAACAAGACTCAGGGACATCTACTAAAAATAATCGTGCTACTTGTACATTTTATTTGGCATCAACCTTGACATTGTGCCACATGTCGCAGTATGATTGGATAGCTTCAAAACAATACACACTTTCCCGTCTAAAACATTTTGAATTGCCAAACAATGTACTCAAGAATGTACAAATTAGAATGTATTCTTTTTGAATGATATAAAAATCAGAGTAATGATGTTTATCTTTACTAATAGTGAGCACATGCGTTGCATGTTTTGTGTATGGAATGAATGATATGTTTAATGCTTTTAAAGTGACGATTGATAATGTCTAAGGAAAAATTAAAATAGTTAAAAAGAATATATGTAAATAAAAGTTTTTATGAAATTATACACGTAATGTGAAAATGTTGTATAAACTAAAATGTAATATTTTGTTTACTTGTTTCTTCATGTTGGATATTGGTTGAATCCCTATTTTCAACTATTAAAGTTGGCATCGACTAGCTTTGTGATACAAATGAACACGAAAAAGAATCAGATTAAAAGATGTACATTTGACTATGTTTGAACGTTTACTTGTCAACAAACTAAAGGTACATAAATGATTTTCAAAATAAAAAATTACTCATTTTGTCTATAGCGTAAACTTTTTTTCCTTAAAAAGTAAAAACAAAAAAGTATCTTATCTAAACACATTTAGATGGTCATGTTAATTCATAGCATTTATTTTGTATTAAAAACTGAAGTTACATTCAAAATAGATATAAAAGTGAAAAATCTTAAAACAAAAGTTTTCTTTTTCTTTTGAATGGGGTCAATACAAATGGAAGAGTAAAATTTTTCCCTTTAAATGTATTTAGATTAAGAAAAGATATATATATATTTTATTTATTTATTTATTTATTTTAAGAACACATAATATTAATTTTTATTAATTCTTAAAAACTTGGTTTTAGTGGAAAATGTGTAATTAAGGTGCGAAGCTTGTATTTATACAAATATGGGAAGAGTAACTCCTAATTATTAGGAGTAATTAGTAAGGTTTTTAATATTGACGAATAATTTCTCCTGTTTTCGACTCTTCCCATCCTCATTGTTGATCACATTTAAGCAATTTTTTCTTTTCAATTTATTGTTTATTGTGTTTAAATAATTATATTATGTATCATATTAATTAAACGTGCAATTAATAATCTTTCAATGAAAATGCTGCCTATGTTATATGATAAGTGCAATTTGTGCACTTATTTATGCCACATTTTTAAATTTTTTGTCGTCAAATTATTAACTTTTATTCAACTTAAGTTGATTTTTTTTTTTTTAAGTGTTGGACTCGTTTGAAGTAAGTGGAAAAGAAGGACATAATCGAGTAAAATTTATAATTTGTGATTAAATTCCACAAGTTTGAATTTGAGGAGGACATTTGTTGCACATAGATGACATCAAGGATTAAATTGCACTATTTTAAAAGAATTGACGGGTTGAAGTAAGCATCACATTAAAGGGACCTCAATTTGGAACTCCAATGGATTCAAGTGGGCTTGTATCATATATATTTTTTTAATTAGTGGATTGAAATTCTAATTACACCAAAAACATTGCTGGAGAAAAAAAAATGGAATTGGGCTTCGGTTGGAACTTGAATTGGAGTCAACTTGCATCATTGATTGGACTTTTAATTGGATTCAAAAGTATAAGGCTGCTTTGGTTGATTTATTTACATATATATACAACATTGGACAGAAGGAAAGGGAGAGATATTACACGCATACCAGCAGGGTGGTGGAGAAAAATTGGAGTAGAATTGAAATTGGATTCTGAGTCAGATTAGCCGGCTGCAAACGGAGTCAAACAAGGAGGCTGGCTGCCATATATATAATAGGACCATGCTACACAAACATATTGGTTGACATGCGGGATGATCAAATACTCACACCTCGAGGGTCGGGCATTATTTTATTCACGCGGGATCCACACTCCATGTGAGGGTCGGTCACCCATTTTCGAGCACTTCGGCATTATTCATATATAATATTTACACATTAGAGGAAAAGGAGGAATTTAGATACATATAGAATTGTGTGTATATATATATTCCACACGCACGGAAAACGGGAGAGATACAGCACACACGGCAGCTTTGGGGGAGAATTGCAGGGGTTGAATTGATCAAATATCAGATACAAAACAGGTGGACTGGTGGAGATTAAAATATATATACACACACAATTGCAGCAGCTTGGGAGATTAAAAAAGAGGAAGGCGGCACACACTATTGGAGTAATTCACGTTACATTAATTTTTGGTGATGTCATTCTACTATTCTGCGTTTAATTTCAACATTATGTTAGGTTAATTTTTCTCATTTATTGGATGAAGATGAACCCTTTATTACTTATTTTACTTCAACATACGTGGTTTAGTTAAATTTTTGCAATTCTTGATTAATATTGCATGCTAATTTTATTATTTAATTACTTGATCACCAATCGAATATATAGTTGCTTGTTGTAGTGTTGAGAGGCTCACAATAGGCTTAGAACAGTGTTTGATTAACACATGTACAATAAATTTTGGGAATAAGATTTATCACGTGTGCAATCTTTGAAATAATTGTAAAATTAAATGTATTTTATTCATTTGAATTCGGACTAGGAATATATTTGGGTCATGAGTAGGATAAATTTAATTTATCTTAAAAAAATTAATTAAATTAAAATTATCAATTGTCAAGAATGTAAGAATGAAACTAGTTACACAGTAAAGAATTGGAATAGAAAATAATAGGTGAATTTGTAATTCAATACACTCTTCTAATATATATTAAATTCACATTTTACTCATTTTCATAGATTAAGTTAAATTAATTAAAAATCACAAAACATTTTTAATTTGTTTACTTCGAACCTAATTAAATAGTAGTGCATTCAATTAAATTTTATTCATCGTCGGACGATACTCTCAACTCACTAAATCTATTACTCGTCAACGATCATGTATGTTTGCGATTTTCGCACGAACATTATACAAAGGCAAAATGGTAAATTAAACATTTCTCATTTATCTCAAAATTTTAGTTTCATATATATATATATATATATATATAGTGAAGCTCAAGTATATAAATAATAAATAATATAATATATATACATATCAATATGAAATAATATTATAATATATTAAAGGTGGCATTAATGATAGATTAATTATAATTTAACTTTGTGCAATCTCCTGTAGGGCATTGTTTTAAAAGGTATAATGATTGACGATGCGTGAAAATGAAACTATGAGTTAGCCGAACTTAGGCGAGGTATGAACATAAAAATGAGTAAAAATGTGTTTTCTTAATTTAATATTATTTTAATTTTTAGTCAATCAAAAAATTATTATAATTAAAAAAAACCTACCAAACATCTAAAACAAATTTATAGAAACTTTATGCATTTTTTTAAATTTTCCAACAAGAAGATAAGTTTTAAATGTAAATAATAAATAGTTGGTCAAGGTTTCAAACAGCTGCTTTGAATCTATGACAGACTAAGTGAAGAAATCAACCTTTAAATTTGAGCTTAAAAAAACTATAAAAAATGTAAGTTTTTTTTTTTAATAAAAGATAATAATGTGCACATTAGCAGTCAGCAATTGCGGTTGATCACTAAATAAGGCATCAAGCTCCGTGTTTTCGCTGCGCTTCTCGCATAGGTGTCATCAAGACGTGGCTTTTAGAATACTGCTTTTAAAATTTATCCTCAATCATTCATTTTTAATTATTGTAGATTGGGAATATAGACAAAAATGTAAGGGTAAATTGGGTTTCAAAAATATAACATATTAATGCAAGCTTTCAATTTATTTATTTATTTATTTTTTCGTTTTTGTAAGCCAAATAAGGGGTACATTGGGCAAATAGATAATATGTGTAAGGGTAAAATTGGATTTCAAAAGTTTATCCCCAACCCACACTTTTAATATATTGTAGATGTAGATTAGATATGATCATTGTACATATGATGTGTATTAAATGGTAAGTTTTACGGGGTGTCCTCAACTGATATTTTTTGATGAATTTTGAAAGTCTTTCTAAATTTATGTGTCTCCAATTGAGATTTTAGGAATAACTTAATTAGTCAAAATTTTATTTCTTATTTATTGATGATTTTCAAAAATAAATAAATAAATAAATAAATTTATTTAATGAAAGTTATTTATGTTCATATCTAATACTTTTTATATTTATTGTCTTAATTTTTTGTTTGATTTGAAGTTCGATTAGATTTAACCTTCCAATCCTTAACCCTTTAGCCTTTTCGATTCAATATCCAGATTGATTTTTTTTTCCCCTCCATAACATTAATTATTATTATTGAGTTTTTAGTTTTATAAAGAGTATTAATAAACAACTTATACAAGGCAATATATTTATAATAGATATAAATTATTTCATATGTCAAAATAAATAAATTCTAATACATGGTAAATTGGAATTTGAATATTGAATCATTAGATAAGTCAATAGTAAATGTTAAGATTGGTATTTTGATATTGAATGATTAACGAAGTTAAAAAGTATATTCTAAGAAAGCTACCATCTGTAGCTTCTCCAAATCTAGAAGCTGCGGATAATCAAATTTTCTGAAAAAATTATCAAACATAAAAAATAAATATGACTATTTGCCACGCTAATGTGATTCCAAAAGCAATCACAAAAGGGACCTTATATCGGAAAGACTAGTATATGGCTAACATGATTGACCGAAACTCGAGTCACACGAGAAATTTAGAAGTTTAGTGGCTATGTATTTCCTGTATTAATTTCTTTTTTCTTTATTGATTTTATCAAATTTGGATAAGAGTACATATAATGATCAGTAAATCTATCCAATCTTTATTTATTTCTCAACTTATTTGAGTAAGTTTTCTTCTAGTAAAGCTATCTAAGTAATTATTGTGACAGAAATTATCTCTCGAATTAAACCTCACCAAGATTTGGAGAACAAAATATCAAATTAGGAAGCACTTGTAAAAAGCTCTTCAATTAATATACTTTCTCTATGGAAAAGTAAAGAATTATGAGGAAATGTGGTTTCTGTAAAAGTATGCAATGTGAAATTCTTGTCTACAAGATTGTATGGGTAAATGATTTATTTGATGAGGTAGATTGTATTATTCAGACCGGCAACTTGAATTTTATGAACCACATACATGTTTGAAAACGGTCAACTTACAAAATTTTAATTCCAAATAATTTTCTGTCTATAATAATTAGAAAAATAAGTTCATACAAAATTATGTTGCCAAATAAATTAATAAAAATAAAATAATAAATGTTATTGATAAAAAGAAGTCTGTATGTAATTAACAATTTCAAAAATAATTTAAGATTAATAATGCAGTTTTTCACAGACTAAAAAGAGTTAAAAATATGATGCCAGAGCTGGCAACACTAATAATAAGATCTATTAGAAAAAGTTAGAAGAATTCTATCACCATGAAACAAAATTATTTTTTTAAAACTCATTTTTAATCATACATTTCATGGAACTCACAACTGGTATCAATGTTCACGGAATTATTTCCTTTCGATTTAAAACTACCACAAGTGTACGGTTTGTTAACAAGTAATAAAGTGGAATATTAAGTTCCGAGTATCGTCCCACAAAGATCGAATAGTTCAATTTTATCTACCTTACTCTTAACCGAAATGAATTTATCAAAATACCAATTTATTCTAAGAAAAACCCTAATTTAGTAAAACCCTAATTTATGAAAACCATAATTTCGCTAAATGACTTGATTATGCAAACTATGTATTTAAATGAAATTAATCGCAAAATGATGATTGGAATGCGAAATTGATTGTATTCAATAAAATTAGAAAACACTAGGATCACAAATTCCTATGTAATAATCACTTGAAACCCTAATATCATAATCTGACAACACAATTTGATTATTGATGACTCAATGCTCCTAAGTCTATCCAACACACTCTCTCGAGTAAGATTGAACCTATTCTTACGTACCACCAACCTTATTTCTAAGATGAATGCATATACATGAGAATGTATGGGATTTTATTAGCAATTAAAGAATCACGTAAAAGCATAGATTTATATTTATATCCCCTATCGGACCCTACAATGATATATACCTTGTCAAATATATTTTCCTTCTTTGGAATGTAAGAAATAAATCACTACACATTACATAATCGCGTGCACTCAATCATGGACAAAATTAATGTATGTAGATCATTCAAATAATCAAATTTGCATTTAATTATCAAATTGTAAAAATTAAAATCCAAAAATCATATTACATAGTTCATCAATCACCTAGCATGAGAAAACTTAGTCTAACATTGAGAATTTAAAGGAACACATGAATTCTTGAAAATAAAACATCACTGGATATTGAAATTTGATGAAATCTTGATGTTCTTCCTTAATTTGATCTCCAAGAAGTGTTTTGTTTTCCTCCAATGCATTTTAACCCTAATTCTGAACCAATTTTGGGGTTTGAGTTCCGTGTTGGGGGCTGTGCAACCGCATGGAAATAATACTATGCAACCCCATGGTTTAATAAACTTTCATTTTGTGCCGTTTTAGCCTCCAAACTCAATCTTGTTTATTGACCTCTTTTCTTCGACTATTTTGTTCCATCATCTCATATTAACCTTTAATTGGTACTTGGCCAATTCTTTGATTGCTCATTTGGTTCATCTTTTGGATATTTGATCATTGAACTATCACTTTGATTTGTTTTGGTCATTTTTGCTTCTTTTTCTCGCGAATTCCATCAAGTCCATCAATAAACCCTACAATCCAAGAATTAAACGAATTTAGGTCACATTTCAAACACTTTGCTAGCATTTTAGTCATGTTTGTTGGTTATATAAGTGCATAAAAACGCACTTATCAATCAACTTTTCAATAATATATTTTACCAAATTTTATCCAAAACAAAACTGGACTTAGCAACAGTGAATAGTAAAAACATATTCAACTAGATACTCCATGCATGAATATTTACATGACCAAATCACGAAACAATTGTCAATTCATACTTTCACCATTCAAATGAACATTCTCATATCCATTTGCAAACTATATCGACTTTGAATTAGTGTCAAATAGATAACTACTCTTAAACAAGAAATATATGTGTGTGTGTGTGTGTGTGCCGAAACAGATTTTGTAGAAAAATGAATTTTTGTAAAATGGAGCTCAAACATGGGCTTGTTGATAGTTTAGAAAAACTAAATTGAAAAGAAGTGTAGTCATCATCATCAATTGCAAATCTATTTAGGCCCTATAGATTTAAGTTAAAATCAACAATTAATACTTAGCAAACATTTCATGTGATTTATAATTTTTATTAATTTTTCAATCACACATTTCCTCAATTTCTATCAAAATTTACTAAAAATACGATTTTTAACAAAGTTAAACAGAGGCTTAATTAGTTACAATGTTAGCCCTTGTTTGATGACCATTATAAATAGAAATTGGGCGATGTTTTGAATATTGATTGTTTGGAGAATATGTGGTTAAAAAGTAGGAAAAATTTTGAGTTTACATGTAGAATATTTTATTGTGTGTGGATATTTGCTTGAAAATGAGTATGAGAAATAAAGAGTGTCGAACAGGGCTTATGGAGAAAATTAGGGTAATTAGCAAAAAAATCCTTATCGTTTGAACTCATGCGCGACAGTAGTTCCCATCGTATCAAACTCGTTATTTGCATTGTCATTTCAAGCCTTTCTTGTGGGGTTGGTCCTTTCGGTCATGTTTCATTAACTTCTTCCATAAAACATAGGTAATTGGTGCAAAAGGTTTCTATCATTTGTCTTCAGTGAGCAAATTGTCCCTCATTTAAATTGTAACATTTGTACGCCCAGATCAATCTTACTTTGTGGAAAAAGTCTTTACTGTCTATTTTCTTTAACGACAAATTTATCCTCTTTTAATAAACATATATAAAAAAAAATAATACAAAAAATTACATCTAGAGTTCTATTTTTTTTTTTATATATGTTTATTATACAAATGAATATCACATAAAATAATATAAAACATTTAATAAAAGAAAAAAAAAATAATCTTCTCAATTGATTAACATATTCCTACACCCATCCCCTACCATCCTCCTCCACCACCCCCACCACCACCAAAATAATAAGAAATAATTAAAAGTATAAAAAAGTAAGAAAATAATTGAAAATTGAAAAAAAATAAAAAATAAAATAAAATGGTATATCTTCCTCATCCAAATCCACACCATGCCATAGATGACCCATTCTCCACATTCCTATATGGCACCATCCTAGTGATGGTAACGGGACAGGTTCGGGTGGGGACGGGGCAACTTTTTGCCCTGTTTGTTGTCTCGTTTAAATTTTTTTATTTTTTATTTTTACATTTTCAAAGTTTCAAGTTATGTTATTATTAGAGAATAAAATATAAATTCAAAATTGATTTTTAACAGGTGAATTGTCTGGAAATAAAATTATTTTTATTTTTTTTTATTTTTCTCCTTCATGGGGCGGGTTAGGGGTGGATGAGTGGGGCGTGGCCTTGCCCCACCCACCCCACCAACCCGTTTGGGGCGGGGCCCATCTGAATAGGATGAGGTGGGTTTTATTGCCATTCCTACACCATCCAAGAATTTAGTTATTTTTCTATATTCAAGTTTTGTATTACAATAACTATTTGTTTTCAGTGAAATTACTCGAGTTTTTTTTTTTATTTTTTTTTTAAAGATTTAACTATTTTCAGCAAATTCTTGTTTCTAACTTGTTGCTAATTACATACACATATACATATATATACCCATTGTATCGATTTTTGATTTTTTTTTTCAGATTTTGTTTAAGAATAGATAAATTCCTATATACAAGACAAAAGAAACTTGGATGAGGAAGAAGCACCATTTTTTTTTTAAAAAAAATTTATATTTGTTTTTCTATTTCTATTTTTTATTTTTTATACTTTAATTTTCTTTCTAATTATTTTGGTGGTAGTGGAGGAGTGTAGGATATGAGTTTAGGGATCTATTTGTTTATCTAATGAGAAGGATAAATTAGTCATTTTATAATGCTTTCATGGAGAAAACAGATGATAAAAACATTTTGTGCAAACAAAGATCAATTTGAGTTTTCCAAATATTAAATTTGAAACGATACGGATGTTTAATGCAATGAATGTAAGCAATAGGGACCTTTTGCATTAATTACCTATATTTCACGAAAGGATTTATTGGAATATGACAGAAAGGATCAACTAATAAGAAATCATTGAAATGGGGGTGTAAATGTCAAGTTTGAAATAATAAAAACTATTTCCACAATGAATGCAAATAATAGGAATGTTTTTGCTAATTCCCTTGAAATTGTTTTCTTGTTCAACATATTCAGAAATGTCCAATGCCTGGTCGACAATCCGTTTACCCTTTCAATTGTGATGGTCCAAATTGGGTTCTTTGACCTGTCCCATTGGATCGACTATTCAAAGGCTAAAAAGACAGATATAAATTACAGATTAGACTATGACTATATTTTCTTGGAATATGATTTACTCTAAGTAACGGCATTCAATGCAAGGCATCGTTATTGTATAATAACGAAGTGGAAGAGTTGTCAATAAAGACTGATATACTATTTAGACCAATTTGACAGAATTTTTAAAAAGTCAAATTATACTTTTAAAATTAAAGTGCCGCTGTTGAATGTGTTGATAATTTTTTTAAGTGCTTTGTCAGACTAGAAAGTAGCTTCATTTGAATTTCTTACAAGTCTTAGAAGTATCAAGGTCCGCATTGGTTCGTTGCTCGAAACTACAAAAAAATAAAGATAAAAATAAATAAATAAGGAAAAGGAAAAGGAAAAGGAAAAGAAAAGAAATTGTTAATCTCACAATAATTATGGATCTTTCCATATCTGCTTTAAGAATACAGTTGAACTTGACAATTTTTTGCATAAATTTTCACAAGTTGCTAGATTTCAATTTGGCCATTTTGCAAATTTTTGTTTTTTGTATTCGACTTGGTTGAGTTATGATTTACCTAAGGGAGCTTAACTGCTATAGAAATGAATTCTAAATCACGATCAGTTCGATTGAAAGATGTAACATAGATCGATATCTCCAATCTCTTGTGAAGAGGTCACACCATAGGCTACTATAGGGGGTATGACTCACTCAAGTTTTGGCCAGTAATCTAGCCTTGTTTTATTATAAAACAAAATAACGAAGTAAAAAAGGGGAATGGATAATTGTGGAGGGTCATGCAAATTCTTAAACTAAATGATGAACTAATCGAAGAATCCAAAGGAACAAATATACAATTAAATGGTTTTTAAATTTTGAATAAAAAGTGCAAATTACAAATAAAAGAAAAGTAATATGTTAGGCTCGTATGGTATTGGGCTCATCTTAAAGAGATGACTGTGCTCGATTAAGAGTTATTTCACAGCTTATCCAAATATGCTTGGAGATATATATATACTTCAAATAAATATGACGCTTACAAAATTTATAAATGAATAACAGTTAAATTTAAATGTGCAATACCCTCCTCCCATACACTAAATTGAAAATTTGAAAACCTTGAGCTAAAAATTTGTACTATAGAACAGAGAAATTTATTTTATTTTAAATTTTAATCAAGAACAAATATGTAAAGAATTTCATGTAAGAAAACATTTTCTTAAATCAAGCAATGCTCAAGAAAAATCCTAATGTCGTTTTGCTTAGGGAAAGTTATTTGACCTAAGATTGTGGTTCAGCAAGGTTACTACATTGGGTAATTAGTATAAAACGTCAATATCTTTTAATGTTATTGTGTAAAATGTTCATACATTTTCATGAAATTTCTTGTGTAAAATATTAAATATACCCCCTATTTAAATAAAAACAATAAAAAAGAAAAGAAAAGTTAAAGAATAAATTACAATCATACTCCCAAACTTTTTAAAAAAGCACAAATGAGTCCAAATAAATTATTAAACGAGTAATTAGCACAAAATGTTCACACCTTTCATTATTATTTTGAAAAGCGTCCATCCTTTCATTTTTCAACATTTTCATCGTTATTTTTATATTTTATTGCAAAAATCATTATTTTCATCATTTTTCTCAATTAAAAGCTATAAAATGAAAAATATACACTTATCATTAAATAAACAAACATAAAGAATAAATTGCAACTATTCTCCTAAATTTTTCAAAAAAAGGTACAAATAAATTTCAAATACTAATTTAAAAAATAAAAATCAATTTCTTTTTTAATTATTTATTGGGAATTCAATTGTACTTTTTTGAAATTTTTGGAAATATAGTTGAATTTGTTCTTTCTTTTTGTTTATTTAATGAGAAGTATATATTTGTCATTTTACAGCTTTTAATTGAGAAAATGGATAAAATAACAATTTTCGTGATGAAATATGAAATAAGGGTGAAAATGTCAAAAAATGAAAGGTAGGGATGCTTTGCACAATAATAATGAAAGATAGAGACTTTTTGTGCTTATTACTCTTTTAATAATTTATTTGCACTTTTTAAAAAAGTTTGAAAATATTATTGCAATTTATTTTTAACTTTTCTTTTTCTTTTTTATTGTTTTGTTTAAATAGGGGGTATATTTGTCATTTGACAAGAGAAATTTGTTGGAAATGATGATTTTCGTAATAAGAGATGAAGGTAAGGGTAAAAATGCCCAAAAAATGAAAGTTAGTGACGTTTTTCATAATAACATTGAAAGGTAAGGAAATTTTGTGCTAACTACCTAAAATAAATTTGGAATCAGTTTGGTAGTTGATTTTGAACGGTGTCTCCTCTTTCAAATTCAATGACTGAATCAATAATAATCTCTTTCTTGATTTGTACGTTTTTTCAATTGGAGATACAAAATGTTGTCGTAATACTTTTTGTCATATTTTGAATAAGAATTTCAACAATTTGTTTAATTGATACAAATTGTTACTTGCAATTTTATTATTATTTTTATCCTAGTAATGTTGACACTATACCTAGAGTCACCTCAATTCTTAACAAATTAGTATTCATAATTTTTGTGGTTGTTCTAGCATTGTATTAGAGTTAAAATACCATCCATAGTAGACTATACTTTATAACTCTCTGAAAGAAAAAAATAAAAATAAATAAATTAGTGGTTTGAATCTTAATCGTTCTAAAATAGCACAGTAAAGATGTCTTTCTTTGTTTGTGTATAATTAATTATATGATGTTGCTGATGTTCAAATTTTCAAGTGATCTTCATGACAACTCCATGAACCACCGTCGAGTATCAAACCTAATTAATTACCCGCATACCGGCAGGGAGGTGGAGAAAATTGGAGTAGAATTGAAATTGGTTTTTGAGTTAAATTAGCCGGCTGCAAAAGGAGTCTTGGAGTCAAACAAGGAGGCTGGCTGCCATATATATAATATTCACGCATTAGAGAATATATATATATATATATATATATATATATAGAATTGCAGGGGCTGAATTGATCAAATATCAGATACAATAACAGGTGGGCTGGTGGAGATTAAAATATATATACACACACAGTTGCAGAAGCTTGGGAATAAAAAAGAGGAAGGCGGCACACAATGTTGAAGTTATTCACGTTCCATCAGTTTTTTAAGTTGTCATCCTACTTTTATGCGTTTAATTTTAACATTATGTTAGGTTAATTTTTTCATGTATTGGATGAAGATGAAATTCTTTATTATTTATTTTTAATTCAAGATATGCGAGGTATAAACATAAAAATGCGTAAAAATATATTTTCTTATTTTAATTTTTAGTCAATCAAAAAATCATTATAATTAAAAACAAAATACCCACCAAACATCTAAAACAAATTTATAGAAACTTTATGCATTTTTTAATTTTTCCAACGAAATAATAAATAGTTGTTCAAGTTTTCACGCTGCTGCTTTGAATCTATGACAGGCCAAGTGAAGAAATCAACCTTTAAATTTGAACTTTAAAAAATTGGAAAAAAATGTAAGTTTTTTTAAAAAAGAAAAGAAAAGATAATAATGCTCATATTAGCAGTTAACGATTGCTGTTGACTGTTAAATAAAGCGCTGGGCTTCGCCTTTTTACCGTACTTCACGCCTATGTGTCACCAAGACGTGGCTTTTAGAATACTGCTTTTAGGTATATAGTTCATTTTTCAAATTGGAGTACTCAAAATTTTATATTAATAAAATTAAGTTTAATTACTTAAATTACATTATTTAAGTTAAATTTATTATTTAAAATTGAAGCTCACATATATAGATGTAAATTTATTATAATTATATAATATAATACATTAAAGGTAGAACTGACATATAGATAAATATATAAGGGTAAAATTGGGTTTCAAAAATATAACATATTAATGCAACATTTCAATTCATTTATTTATTTTTTGTTTTTGTAAACCAAATAAGGGGTATATTGGGCATATAGATAATATGTCCAAAGGGTAAAATCGGATTTCAAAAATTTCTCCCCAACTCTCACTTTTAATATATTGTAAATGTAGATTAGATATTATCATTGTATGATGTGAGTTAAATGATAAGTTCGACGAGGTGTCCTCAACAGATATTTTGATGAATTTTGAAAGTCTTTTCTAAATTTATGTGTCTCTAATTGAGATTTTAGGAATAACTTAATTAGTCAAAATTTTATTTCTTATTTATTGATATTTTTTTATAAATTTATTATAATTATATAATATAATACATTAAAGGTAGAACTGACATATAGATAAATATATAAGGGTAAAATTGGGTTTCAAAAATATAACATATTAATGCAACATTTCAATTCATTTATTTATTTTTTGTTTTTGTAAACCAAATAAGGGGTATATTGGGCATATAGATAATATGTCCAAAGGGTAAAATCAGATTTCAAAAATTTCTCCCCAACTCTCACTTTTAATATATTGTAAATGTAGATTAGATATTATCATTGTATGATGTGAGTTAAATGATAAGTTTGACGAGGTGTCCTCAACAGATATTTTGATGAATTTTGAAAGTCTTTTCTAAATTTATGTGTCTCTAATTGAGATTTTAGGAATAACTTAATTAGTCAAAATTTTATTTCTTATTTATTGATATTTTTTTTAAAAATTAATGAAAGTTATTTATGTTCATATATAATACTTTTTATATTTATTGTCTTAATTTTTTGTTTGATTTGAAGTTCGATTAGATTGAACCTTCCAATCCTTAATCCTTTAGCCTTTTCGATTCAATATCCAGTTCAATTTCCCCCCCTCCATAACATTGATTGTTATTATTGAGTTTTTAGTTTTATAAATACTATTAATAAATAATTTTTACGAGGCAATATATTTATAATATATATAAATTATTTCATATGTCAAACAAAATAAAATTCTAATAAATGTTAAATTGGAATTTAAATATTGAATCATTAGAGAAGTCAATACTAAATGTTCATATTGGTACTTTAATATTGAATGATTAATGAAGTTAAAAAGTATATTCTAAAAAAGCTACCCTTTGTAGCTTCTCCAAATGTAGAAGATGCACTAAACAATTTTTCGGGAAAAATTATCGAACATAAAAAATAAGTATGAGTATTTGGCACGCTAATGTGATTCCAAAAGCAATCACAAAAGGGACCTTATATCGGAAGGACTAGTATATGGCTAACATGATTGACCGAAACTCGAGTCGCACGAGAAATTTAGAAGTTCAGTGGGCATGTATTTCTCGTATTAATTTCATTTTTTCTTTATTGATTTTATCAATTTTCGATAGGAGTACATATAATGATCAGTAAACTATCTAATCTTTATTTATTTCTCAACTTATTTGAGTAAGTTTTCTTCTAATAAAGCCATCTAAGTAGTTATTGTGACAGAAATTATCTCTCGAATTAAAACTCACCAAGATTTGGAGAACAAAATATTAAATTAGGAAGCACTTGTAAAAAGCTCTTCAATTAATATACTTTATCTATGGAAAAGTAAAGAATTATGGGGAATGAGGTTGCTGTAAAAGTATACAATGTGAAATTCTTGTGCACAAGAGTGTATGCACAATTTTTCGGGAAAAATTATCGAACATAAAAAATAAGTATGAGTATTTGGCACGCTAATGTGATTCCAAAAGCAATCACAAATGGGACCTTATATTGGAAAGATAGTGTATATGATTTACACAATTGATCGAAACTAGAGCCTCACGAGAAATTTAAAAGTTCTGTGGCTATGTATTTCTCGTACTAATTTCCTTTTTTCTTTATTGATTTTATCAATTTTCGATAGGAGTACGTATAATGATCAGTAAATCTATCTAATCTTTATTTATTTCTCAACTTATTTGAGTAAGTTTTCTTCTAATAAAGCCATCTAAGTAGTTATTGTGACAGAAATTATCTCTCGAATTGAAACTCACCAAGATTTGGAGAACAAAATATTAAATTAGGAAGCACTTGTAAAAAGCTCTTCAATTAATATACTTTATCTATGGAAAAGTAAAGAATTATGGGGAAATGAGGTTGCTGTAAAAGTATAAAATGTGAAATTCTTGTGCACGAGAGTGTATGCGTAAATGATTTATTTGATGAGGTAGATTGTATTATTCAGATCGGCAACTCGAATTTAAGAACCACATATATGTCTGAAAATGGTCAACTTACAAAATTTTAATTCCAAATAATTTTCTGTCTATAATAATTAGAAAAATAAATTAGTTTATAAAAAATTATGTTGCCAAATAAATTAATAAAAATAAAATAATAAATGTTATTGATAAAAAGAAGTCTGTATATAATTAACAATTGAAAAATAATTTAAGATTAATAATGGAGTTTTTCATCGACTAAAAAGAGTTAATAATAAGATGCCAGAGCTGGCAACACTAATAATAAGATCTAACGGAAAAAGTTAGAAGAATTCCATCACCACGAAATAAAATTATTTTTTCAAAACTCAATTTTAACCACACATTTCATGAGATTCACAACTGTTATTAATTTTTCAATAATACATTTTACCAATTTTTATCAAAATCAAATTTTATCCAAAACAAACCTGGACTTAACAACATTGAATAGTAAAAATATATTCAACTAGATACTCCACGCATGAATATTTCCATGACCAAATCTCGAAACAATCGTCAATTCATACTTTCATCATTCAAATGAATATTCTCATATCCATTTGCAGACTATATCGACTTTGAATTAGTGTCAATCATTGTAACTCAAATAGATAACTACTCTTAAATAAGAAATATTTATTAGATCAAGATTGAACGTGCCCGCACACACATATATACAGTAGTGATCTCCTAAATATCGTACTTAGCTCATGTTAAGTATCGGTGATATAAGCATCGATGATATGGCGTCACCGATACTTAACATAAGCTAAGAACTTGTGTGTGTCTATATGTGTGTGTGTGTGTGTGTGCGCGCGCCGAAAATGATTTTGAAGAAAAATGAATTTTTGTAAAATGGAGCTCAAACATGAGCTTGTTGATAGTTTAGAAAACCTAAATTGAAAAGAAGTGTAGTCATCATTATCAATTGCGAATCTATTTATGCCTTATAGATTTAAGTTAAAATCAACAATTAATATTTAGCAAACATTTCGTGTGATTTATAACTTTTATCAATTTTTCAATCACAAATTTCTTCAATTTTTGTCAAAATTTACTAAAAATATTATTTTTAACAAAGTTAAATAGAGGCTTAATTAGTTACAATATTAGCCCTTGTTTAATGACCATGATAAATAGAAATTGGGCGATGTTTTGTATATTGATTGTTTGGAGAATATATGGTTAAAAAGTAGGAAAAATTTTGAGTTTATATGTAGAATATTTTATTGTTTGTGGATATTTAGTTGAAAATGAGTATAAGAAATAAAGAGTATCGAGCAGGGGCTTATATAGAAAATTAGGGTAATTAGCAAAAAAAAAACCCTATCGTTTGAACTCATGCGCAAAAGTAGTCCCTATCATTTCAAACTCGTTATTTGCATCTTCCATAAAATATAGGTAATTGGTGCAAAAGGATTCTATCATTTGCCTTCATTGTGCAAATTGTCCCTCATTTCAATTTTGACATTTGTACACTCGAAACAAATTTTCTTTTTGCAAAAAATATTTACAGTCTATTTTCTCTAAAGACAAATTTATCATCATCTTTAAATAAACAAATAGAAAAAAACAATAATATAAAAAATTGCATCTGGAGTTTTTTTTTTTTTTTAATATACAAACGAATATCACATAGAATAATATAAAACATTTAATAAAAGAAAAAAAAGTATTTTATCTTCTCAATTGATTAACATATTCCTATACCCATCCCCGACCATCCACCACTATCAAAATAATAAGAAATAATTAAAAGTATAAAAAAGGTAAGAAAATAATTAAAAATTGAAAAAAAAATAATTAAATAAAATGGCATTTGTTCCTCATCCAATTCTATACGCCATAGATGACCCATTCTCCACATTCCAATGTGGCACCATCCAAGAATTTAGTTATTTTTCTATATGCAAGTTTTGTATTGCAATATCTATTTGTTTTCAGTGAAATCACAAAAAGGCTTTTTTTTTTTTTTTGAAAGATTTAATTATTTTCAGCAAATTCTTGTTTCTAGCTATCTTCTGGTTGCTAATTACATACACATATATACATTATACCCGTTGTATCGACTTTTGAATTTTTCAGATTTTGTTTAATAATAGATAAATTCCTATATACGAGACAAAAAAACTTGGATGAGGAAGATTCACCATTTTTTTTTTTAATTTTTTATGTTTGTTTTTCTATTTTTTTTATACTTTTAATTTTCTTTCTAATTATTTTGGTTGTAATGGAGGAGTGTAGGATATGAGTTTAGGGATCTATTTGTTTATTTAAAGACTATGATAAATTAGTCATTTTATAATGCTTTAATGAAGAAAATAGATGCTAAAAACCTTTTGTGAAACAAGATCGATTTGAGTTTTCCAAATATCAAATTTGAAACAATAGGGACGTTTAACGTAATGAAGGTATAGGAACTTTTTTTATGAATTACCTATATTTCACGGAAGGATTTAAATTTCAGATTAGACTATGACTCTATTTTCGTGGAATATGATTTACTCTCAGTCACGGCGTTCAATGCAAGGCATCGTTATTTTATAATAAAAGAAGTGGAAAAGTTGTCAATAAAGACTGAGACCAATTTTAAATTTTTAAAAAGTCAAATTATACTTCTAAAATTAAAGTTTTTGACTATATTTTCTGTGAATATGATTTACTCTCAGTCACGGCATTCAATGCAAGGCATCGTTATTTTATAATAAAGAAGTGGAAAAGTTGTCAATAAAGACTGATATACTGTTTAAACTAGTTTGAAATTTTAATAAGTCAAATTATACTTCTAAAATCAAAGTGCTTCTTTTGACTGTATGATTTACTCTCAGTGCCGCTTTTGAATGTGTTGATAAATTTTGTCAGGCTAGAAAGTAGCTTCATTTGGGTTTCTTACCAGTGCTTAGAAGTATCAAGGTCCGCAATGGTTTGTTGCTTGAAACCACAATAAATAAATAAATAAATAAAAATGAAAAATGAAAAAGTAAATAGTACTTTTGGATCCGTCGAAATGTATGGCTGAATTTTGTCAAATGAAGTTTTAAGTGAAAACACGGCTCAATAGACCGCCAAAATATTTATTAGAGTCGACCAGAGACGAAGAAAAAACCTTCAGGCGTTTGAAATGAAACATTTACTAGGAATAATATGGGAAGTTGTTTAGTCTTAAGTTACAAAACACTGCTAAAAATAATTGTCCTGTATTTGCATAAAATATATATAGGGGTGGGCGCGGGTCGGTTCGGTTCGGTTCTAAAGTCTCTTTAGAACCGAACCGAACCGAACCAAACTTTTCGGGTATCTAGTAAATGGAACCGTCGGGTCCAAATATAATTATGGAACCGTTCGAGTTCGGT
>NW_019252553.1:0-20872 GCF_002742605.1 Olea europaea var. sylvestris | reverse complement strand
ATACCCCCTATTTAAATAAAAACAATAAAAAAGAAAAGAAAAGAAAAGTTAAAGAATAAATTGTAATCATAGTCCCAAACTTTTTAAAAAAGAACAAATGAGTCCAATAAATTATTAAACTAGTAATTAGCACAAAATGTTCCCACCTTTCATTATTATTGTGAAAAGCGTCCATCCTTTCATTTTTCAACATTTTCGCCATTATTTTTATTTTTTATTGCAAAAATCTTTATTTTCATCAATTTTCTCAATTAAAAGCTATAAAATGACAAATATACAATCCTCATTTTAAAAAAAATAAAGAATAAATTGCAACTAAACTCCCAATTTTTTCAAAAAAAAAGTACAAATAAATTTCAAATAAATAATTTAAAAAATAAAAATCAACTTCTTTTTTAATTATTTATTGGAACTCATTTATACCCTTTTGAAAATTTTGGAAATATAGTTCAATTTGTTCTTTCATTTTGTTTATTTAATGAGGAGTATATATTTGTCATTTTACAGCTTTTAATTGAGAAAATGGATAAAATAATAATTTTCGTAACGAATTATGAAATAAGGGTGAAAATATCAAAAAATAAAAGGTAGGGATGCTTTGCACAATAATAATGAAAGATAGGGACTTTTTGTGCTTATTACTCTTTTAATAATTTATTTGTACTTTTTAAAAAAGTTTGAGAGTACGATAGCAATTTATTTTTTAACTTTTCTTTTTCTTTTTTATTGTTTTATTTAAATAGGAGGTATATTTGTCATTTGACAAAAGAAATTTGTTGGAAATGATGATTTCCATAATAAGAAATGAAAGTAAGGGTAAAAGTGCCAAAAAAATGAAAGTTAGTGACGTTTTTCATAATAACATTAAAAGGTAAGGAAGTTTTGTGCTAATTACCTAAAATAAAATTGGAATCAGTTTGAGAGTTGATTTTGAACGGCGTCTCCTCTTTTAAATTCAATGACTGCATCAATAATAAACTCTTTCTTGTTTCGTACGTCTTTTCAATCGGAGATACAAAATGTTGTCATAATACTTTTTGCCATATTTTGAAAATATGGGTATTTTAATATTGAATGATTAACGAAGCTAAAAAGTATATTCTAAAAAAGCTACCCTTTGTAGCTTCTCCAAATGTAGAAGATGCACTAAACAATTTTTCGGGAAAAATTATCGAACATAAAAAATAAGTATGAGTATTTGGCACGCTAATGTGATTCCAAAAGCAATCACAAAAGGGACCTTATATCGGAAAGATAGTGTATATGGTTAACACAATTGACCGAAACTAGAGTCTCACAAGAAATTTAAAAGTTCTGCGGCTATGTATTTCTCGTATTAATTCCTTTTTTATTTATTGATTTTATCAATTTTCGATAGGAGTACATATATTGATCAGTAAATCTATCTAATCTTTATTTATTTCTCAACTTATTTGAGTAAGTTTTCTTCTTATAAAGCCATCTAAGTAGTTATTGTGACAGAAATTATCTCTCGAATTAAAACTCACCAAGATTTGGAGAACAAAATATTAAATTAGGAAGCACTTGTAAAAAGCTCTTCAATTAATATACTTTATCTATGGAAAAGTAAAGAATTATGGGGAATGAGGTTGCTGTAAAAGTATACAATGTGAAATTCTTGTGCACAAGAGTGTATGGGTAAATGATTTATTTGATGAGGTAGATTGTATTATTCAGATCGGCAACTCGAATTTAAGAACCACATACATGTTTGAAAATGGTCAACTTACAAAATTTTAATTCCAAATAATTCTCTGTCTATAATAATTAGAAAAATAAATTAGTTTATACAAAATTATGTTGCCAAAGAAATTAATAAAAATAAAATAATAAATGTTATTGATAAAAAGAAGTCTGTAGGTAATTAACAATTGAAAAATAATTTAAGATTAATAATGGAGTTTTTCATCGACTAAAAAGAGTTAATAATAAGATGCCAGAGCTGGCAACACTAATAATAAGATCTAGCAGAAAAAGTTAGAAGAATTCTATCACCACGAAATAAAATTATTTTTTCTAAACTCAATTTTAGCCACACATTTTATGAGATTTACAACTGTTATCAATTTTTCGATAATACATTTTACCAATTTTTATCAAAATCAATTTTTATCCAAAACAAACCCGGACTTAACAACAGTGAATAGTAAAAATATATTCAACTAGATACTCCATGCATGAATATTTCCATGACCAAATCTCGAAACAATCGTCAATTCATACTTTCATCATTCAAATGAATATTGTCATATCCATTTGCAGACTATATCGACTTTGAATTAGTGTCAATCATTGTAACTCAAATAGGCAACTACTCTTAAATAAGAAATATTTATTAGATCAAGATTGAACGTGCCCGCACACACATATATACAGTAATGGTCTCCTAAGTACCGTACTTACCTCATGTTAAGCATCGGTGATATAAGTATCGATGACATGGCGTCACCGGTACTTAACATAAGCTAAGAACTTGTGTATATATGTGTGTGTGTGTGTGTGTGCGCGCGCCCGAAAATGATTTTGAAGAAAAATGAATTTTTGTAAAATGGAGCTCAAACATGAGCTTGTTGATAGTTTAGAAAAATTAAATTGAAAAGAAGTGTAGTCATCATTATCAATTGCGAATCTATTTATGCCCTATAGATTTAAGTTAAAATCAAAAATTAATATTTAGCAAAAATTTCGTGTGATTTATAACTTTTATCAATTTTTCAATCACACATTTCTTCAATTTTTGTCAAAATTTACTAAAAATATTATTTTTAACAAAGTTAATAGAGGCTTAATTAGTTATAATGTTAGCCCTTGTTTAATGACCATTATAAATAGAAATTGGGCGATGTTTTGTATATTGATTGTTTGGAGAATATATGGTTAAAAAGTAGGAAAAATTTTAAGTTTATATGCGGAATATTTTATTGTTTGTGGATATTTAGTTGAAAATGAGTGAGAAATAAAGAGTATCGAACAGGGGCTTATATAGAAAATTAGGGTAATTAGCAAAAAAAACCCTATCGTTTGAACTCATGCGCAAAAGTAGTCCCTATCGTTTCAAACTCGTTATTTGCATCGTCATTTCAAGCCTTTCTTGTGGAGTTGGTACTTTCTGACATGTTTCTTTAATTTCTTCCATAAAATATAGGTAATTGGTGCAAAAGGATTCTATCATTTGCCTTCATTGTGCAAATTGTCCCTCATTTCAATTTTGACATTTGTACACTCGAAACAAATTTTCTTTTTGCAGAAAATCTTTACAGTCTATTTTCTCTAACGACAAATTTATCATCATCTTTAAATAAACAAATAGAAAAAACAATAATATAAAAAATTGCATCTGGAGTTTTACTTTTTTTTTTTTTTAAATATACGAACGAATATCACATAGAATAATATAAAACATTTAATAAAAGAAAAAAAGTATTTTATCTTCTCAATTGATTAACATATTCCTATACCCATCCCCGACCATCCACCACCATCACCACCACCAAAATAATAAGAAATAATTAAAAGTATAAAAAAGTAAGAAAATAATTAAAAATTGAAAAAAAATAGATAAATAAAATAAAATGGCATTTCTTCCTCATCCAATTCTATACCATGCCATAGATGACCCATTCTCCACATTCCAATGTGGCACCATCCAAGAATTTAGTTATTTTTCTATATGCAAGTTTTCTATTGCAATATCTATTTGTTTTCAGTGAAATTACAAGAGGTTTTTTTTTTTTTTTGAAAGATTTAATTATTTTCAGCAAAATTCTTGTTTCTAGCTATCTTCTTGTTGCTATTTACATACACATATATACATTATACCCATTGTATCGACTTTTGAATTTTTCAGATTTTGTTTAATAATAGATAATTTCCTATATATGAGACAAAAGAAACTTGGATGAGGAAGAATCACCATTTTTTTTAAATTTTTTATGTTTGTTTTTCTATTATTTTTATACTTTTAATTTTCTTTCTAATTATTTTGGTTGTAATGGAGGAGTGTAGGATATGAGTTTAGGGATCTATTTGTTTATTTAAAGACTAGGATAAATTAGTCATTTTATAATGCTTTAATGAAGAAAATAGATGCTAAAAACCTTTTGTGAAACAAGATCGATTTGAGTTTTCCAAATATCAAATTTGAAACAACAGGGACGTTTAACGTAATGAAGGTATAGGAACTTTTTTTTATGAATTACCTATATTTCACGGAAGGATTTAAATTTCAGATTAGACTATGACTCTATTTTCGTGGAATATGATTTACTCTCAGTCACGGCGTTCAATGCAAGGCATCGTTATTTTATAATAAAAGAAGTGGAAAAGTTGTCAATAAAGACTGAGACCAATTTTAAATTTTTAAAAAGTCAAATTATACTTCTAAAATTAAAGTTTTTGACTATATTTTCTGTGAATATGATTTACTCTCAGTCACTGCATTCAATGCAAGGCATCGTTATTTTATAATAAAGAAGTGGAAAAGTTGTCAATAAAGACTGATATACTGTTTAAACTAGTTTGAAATTTTTATACTTCTAAAATCAAAGTGCGGCTTTTGACTATATGATTTACTCTCAGTGCCGCTTTTGAATGTGTTGATAAATTTTGTCAGGCTAGAGAGTAGCTTCATTTGGGTTTCTTACCAGTGCTTAGAAGTATCAAGGTCCGCAATGGTTTGTTGCTTGAAACCACAATAAATAAATAAATAAATAAAAATGAAAAATGAAAAATGAAAAGAAAAGAAAAGAAATTGTTAATCTCACAATGCTTATAGCTCTTATTTTATTTACTTTCTAGTAAGCAACTTTTAAACCTCAGCAAACAAGCACTAAATCAAGATTGACAAATTAGAGGTTTCCAAGTCCTAATGAAAGACTGATGCAGTCGCCATGAAAAGTCATTAGTGATGAAGACGGTCATTTTTACAAAGCTTATTAAGGATAAAATTGACATCGTGTAGTTGAACTTGACTTAAATTTTTAAAAAGTCAAATTATACTTCTAAAATTAAAGTTTTTGACTATATTTTCTGTGAATATGATTTACTCTCAGTCACGGCATTCAATGCAAGGCATCGTTATTTTATAATAAAGAAGTGGAAAAGTTGTCAATAAAGACTGATATACTGTTTAAACTAGTTTGAAATTTTAATAAGTCAAATTATACTTCTAAAATCAAAGTGCTTCTTTTGACTGTATGATTTACTCTCAGTGCCGCTTTTGAATGTGTTGATAAATTTTGTCAGGCTAGAAAGTAGCTTCATTTGGGTTTCTTACCAGTGCTTAGAAGTATCAAGGTCCGCAATGGTTTGTTGCTTGAAACCACAATAAATAAATAAATAAATAAAAATGAAAAATGAAAAGAAAAGAAATTGTTAATCTCACAATGCTTATAGCTCTTATTTTATTTACTTTCTAGTAAGCAAATTTTAAACCTCAGCAAACAAGCACTAAATCAAGATTGACAAATTAGAGGTTTCCAAGTCCTAATGAAAGACTGATGCAGTCGCCATGAAAAGTCATTAGTGATGAAGATGGTCATTTTTTCAAAGCTTATTAAGGATAAAATTGACATCGTGTAGTTGAACTTGACAATTTTTTGCGTAATTTTTCACAAGTTGCTAGATTTCAATTTTTGTTTTTTTGTAATCGACTTGTTTCAGTTATGATTTACCCAGGGGAGCTTAACTGCTATAGAAATGATTCTCAATCATGATCAATTCGATTGAAAGATGTAACATAGATTGATATCTCTAGTATCTTGTGAAGAGGTCACGCCATAGTCGACTATAGGGGGTATGACCCACCCAAGTTTTGTCTAGTGATCTAGCCTTGTTTTAGAGTCGATTTGCACGTACAGGGCCTCTTTCACAGATCCCTTCCAAGTAAGACACATGTAGGGGTGGGCCTCAAATTTTTTAAAAATACATGTGGGGCCTCGCCCCTGCACAGTGAGGGGCCTGTGGGCCCCCTGTAAAGGCTGCACCTGTATGTGCAGCCTTTTTCCTCGTTTTATTATAAAACTTGGAGATGAAATATATATATATGATGCTTACAAAATTTATAAATGATAACAGTGAAAATTAAATGTGCAATACCCTCCTCCCATACACCAAATTGAAAATTTGAAACCCTTGAGCTAAAATTTTGAACTACTATAGAATAGAGAATTTTATTTTATTTTAAATTTAAATCAAGTAAAGAATTTCATGTAAGAAAACATTTCCTTAGATCAAGCAATACTCAAGAAAAATCCTAATGTCATTTTGCTTAGGGAAAGTTATTTGACCTAAGACTGTGGTTCAACTTAGTTACTGCATTGGGTTATTAGTACAAAACATCCTTACCTTTTAATGTTGTTGTACAAAATGTCCATAAATTTTCATCAAATTTCTCATGTAAAATAACAAATATACCCCCTATTTAAATGAAAACAAAAAAGAAAAAAGAAAAAAAAGGGAAAGTTAAAAGTTAAAGAATAAATTGCAATCATACTCCCAAACTTTTTTAAAAAGCACAAATGAGTCCAAATAAATTAGTAAACGAGTAATTAGCATAAAATGCCCCTATCTTTCATTATTATTGTGAAAAATGTCCATCCTTTCATTTTTTTGACATTTTTGCCATTATTTTTATATATATATTTTTTTTTTGCAAAAATCATTATTTTCATCCATTTTTTTAATTAAAAGTTGTAAAATGACAAATATACACTCCTCATTAAATAAACAAAAATAAAGAACAAATTGCAACTACTTCCAAATTTTTCAAAAAAAAAAGTACAAATAAATTTTAAATAAATAAATTTAAAAATATAATCAATTTCTTTTTTAATTATTTATTTGGAATTTATTTGTACTTTTTTGAAAATTTTGGAAATATAGTTGAATTTGTTCTTTCTTTTTGTTTATTTAATGAGAAGTATATATTTGTCATTTTACAGCTTTTAATTGAGAAAATGGATAAAATAACAATTTTCGTGATGAAATATGAAATAAGGGTGAAAATGTCAAAAAATGAAAGGTAGGGATGCTTTGCACAATAATAATGAAAGATAGAGACTTTTTGTGCTTATTACTCTTTTAATAATTTATTTGCACTTTTTAAAAAAGTTTGAAAATATTATTGCAATTTATTTTTAACTTTTCTTTTTCTTTTTTATTGTTTTGTTTAAATAGGGGGTATATTTGTCATTTGACAAGAGAAATTTGTTGGAAATGATGATTTTCGTAATAAGAGATGAAGGTAAGGGTAAAAATGCCCAAAAAATGAAAGTTAGTGACGTTTTTCATAATAACATTGAAAGGTAAGGAAATTTTGTGCTAACTACCTAAAATAAATTTGAAATCAGTTTGGTAGTTGATTTTGAACGGTGTCTCCTCTTTCAAATTCAATGACTGCATCAATAATAATCTCTTTCTTGATTTGTACGTTTTTTCAATTGGAGATACAAAATGTTGTCGTAATACTTTTTGTCATATTTTGAATAAGAATTTCAACAATTTGTTTAATTGATACAAATTGTTACTTGCAATTTTATTATTATTTTTATCCTAGTAATGTTGACACTATACCTAGAGTCACCTCAATTCTTAACAAATTAGTATTCATAATTTTTGTGGTTGTTCTAGCATTGTATTAGAGTTAAAATACCATCCATAGTAGACTATACTTTATAACTCTCTGAAAGAAAAAAATAAAAATAAATAAATTAGTGGTTTGAATCTTAATCGTTCTAAAATAGCACAGTAAAGATGTCTTTCTTTGTTTGTGTATAATTAATTATATGATGTTGCTGATGTTCAAATTTTCAAAAAAAAAAATCATTCTCTTTGTAATTATACAAAAAAATTTAAAATTTTCTAATTTCACTCTCTAATGTATCATCCGGATTCTATTTTTTCTTTTAATCTTGAGATTTGAGCAATTTTCATGAATGAGTCATAGCAAGATTTGATCACGTTACCTTCGATTGCACCTCAGAAATATTATTATTTAATTTAACAAAACCTTGATATTTCCTTCTCAGAGACACCAGCTTTTACATCTGATTGTTTATATTAAAGAGTTTTTTCTTTTATCTTTATCTTTAGCCAGTGCACTGCTCATAGATGAGAACTGCTGCTCATAAATGCACATTCGGACAGAAGCAAACCTTATAGTTTCTTCAACCATTCATATTTTGAGTAATCGAATTAACAGTAAAACAGATTTTGTAGGACTTTCACTGCCTGGGCGTGATGTCAATCGAAAAGGCATTCTGAAAGTAGTCCATCGCGGTATGTTTTATTTGAATGGAACAATTTTACAAAACAATATCCGTCAAGTATCTACTTCAATAACAATGTCAAATTTATTTATTTATTATTATTTTTTTGGAAATCACAGACTACGTAAATTTGTCGCAAGTACATGAAATGGATGTTCTGAAAAATGGGGAAGCCATAGAGGTGAGATGAAATTTTCAATTCTTAAACATCATTAAATTTTTCTTTTGCCATTTGGTATGATACCATCTATAGTAATATAATTATATGATATCCTAAGGTAAGCGTGGCAAAGTGGGACATTGATTACCTTAAGAAGACGTTGGACACTATGGGGGAAGGACGAACAAGCCTTTCACCCTATGACACGGCATGGATTGCCCTTGTTAGAAATCTCCATGGACTTGATCTTCCTCAATTCCCATCAAGTCTTCAATGGATTGCCGACAATCAACTCTCAGATGGCTCGTGGGGTGATGAACATTTTTTCTTAGCATATGATCGGCTAGTCAATACACTAGCATGTGTAGTTGCGCTGAGATCATGGAACCTTCATTCTCAGAAAATTGAAAAAGGTACTAATTATTCAAGGATTATTTGTAAGCAAACTTCTTAATATTGGGACATTCGGCTAATGAATGACTTAATATTATTTCAGGGATAACATTTATCAAGGAAAATATACACAAGCTTGAAACTGCAGAGGAAGAAAACATGACCTGTGGATTTGAAATTGTACTTCCTGCTCTTCTTGATAGAGCCCGAAACTTAGGCATTGACGATATTCCCTACGATGCTCCTGTGATAAAAGAGATTTATGCTGCAAAAGATCGGAAAATGAAAAGGTAATACCTTTGAGTTGCAATTATGTAGACCGAGGAATACTCATCTTTTTACTAAACAAGATGTATTGAAGGAAATAAAATACAAAGGTCCCATTTATTTTTTTTTCTCTGAAGACAACGTGCATTTTTTATTTCCATTATATATGATTTCGTGCATAACAATATGGCCTTTTAATCTTACAGGATACCTGAAGACCTGATTCACACAGTACCAACAACTCTTCTATTTAGCTTGGAAGGATTACAGAATTTGGACTGGAAAAAGCTCTTGTGGCTGAAAACTCCACTAGGTTCATTCTTAACTTCTCCATCCTCCACGGCCTTTGCACTGATGGAGACTAAAGATGACAACTGTTTCAGATATTTGGATGATATTGTGAAAACATTTAATGGAGGAGGTAAAAAAAGAATTCAATTTTTACTTACCTGAAATTAGGTCACACCAAAATTTCTCAAGTTTTATTTTTCTCTCACGGAATTTATCATTCTTCAGCGCCACATTCATATCCAGCTGATTTATTCCCACGACTTTGGGCTGTTGATCGACTACAGCGCCTGGGAATTTCCCGCTTTTTCGAGTCACAAATTACTGACATTTTAAGTTATGTCTACAGGTAAAAACAAAATAAGAAAACAAAAAAAGTTAGCCCCTATTTGACAATCATTAAAACGTGTTTTTTTAAGAAAAAATGAATTTTGAAATAGTGATTTTTTTGGATACTGTGTTTTTAAAAAATAAGAAAATTTTTGAGTTTACGTTCATAATATTTTATTGCGATAATGTGCAGTTAATAAGTTCTCAAAAAGTTTTGTTTTAATGGTTGTCAAATATGGGCTTAATTACACCATTATCTTGCATCTCTATGGCAACTGATTATGGAATTTGCTCTTTTAGATTTTGGACAGACGAAGGAATTTTCAGTGCAAGATATTCTGGATTTTCCGATATCGATGATACATCCATGGGTTTCAGGCTTCTAAGGTTGCATGGATTTAGTGTTAACCCCGGTAGGGTTAGGCGCACCCATCTCTCATTTTTCTTTTTCTGTAAATCGGAAAACAAAAATTATCAAAGCAGAAACAAGAATTATATCTTAAGAGAACTGGACCTGATCTCAAATGGATGAAAAAGCAAGTAATTTAACGGAATGTCTCATTTTTTGCAGATGTTTTCACACAGTTCAAGAACGACAATAAATTTTCTTGCTTTGGGGGTCAAATGATTGAATCTGCGACTCCAATATTCAATCTCTACAGGGCTTCTCAGGTTCAATTCCCTGGAGAAACTATTCTTGAAGAAGCCAAGAAATTCTCCTACTCTTTTTTACAAGAAAAGCTAGCATCTCATCATCTTGTAGATAAGTGGATAATATCTGAGGGACTTCATGATGAGGTACCGAACCAATTTTTACATAAACATCACTAAAAAATTAATCTCGTTTTTGTTTTGTAAAAATAAATTACACTTTACATCCGTGGCAGTGTCAAAGAGTAATTATTTGTTTGATATACAACGATGCAGATAATGAAAGGGCTTGAATTACCATGGTATGCTGATTTACCCCGAGTGGAGGCTAGATTCTACATAGAGCAATACGGTGGCGCAACTGATGTATGGATTGGCAAGACTTTGTACAGGTATATGCTATTCTCACACACAACTATATTGGAGTTGCAAATTTGTTATTTTAAATTTTATTTGTAATACTTTACTAAGCATTAATTCATTTGGGATAATCTGACTCAATAAATTTATTTTTTATAAAATTAACATGAATTTTGCCTGGTTCACACTTTTCTGTATAAGCTTGGACGTGGTAAATTAGTGCGGCCGTGTAGGGAATCCCAAAAGCGCAGATTGGACTGCTTTAAGCCTCTAAGTTACGAGTTGTTGTAAGTAGGGGAAAATCTTGTGGATGGTTAGAAAAATATAATTTGAAAAATATTGGAAAATGTAAAATACAAGAAAAATATTATTCACGTCCAAAGTCACATTATATGTTACTTTTTCAATTGAATCGTCATGCAATACGTTTTGTATCATATACATATCTAAAATGTCACATCTTTATATATAAATATGTTTAGAATGTCACATTCTTTGTTATTCTATCACTAAAAAGTCACTCAAAAATATAGTCCTTGTTAGATTTAGGTTAAAATTTTGATAAATAAAAATCTAAATCAAGGTAAAAATAAGATTAAATACAAATTTCATGGGATTTACAACTTTTTAACCAGATATTTTATTAATTTTTATTAAAATCTACTAAAATTCTTATTTTTAGTCGCTTCAAACAGGGACATTATAATTATATAATTTATATTCTATCTATTTTATTCTTGAATTGAATACTCCAAATTAATTTATGCATTCTTCTATTATCCTTGTAGGATGCCAGATATCAGTAACAATGTGTACCTCGATCTTGCAAAATTAGATTACAATAAATGCCAGGCACAACATCAGACTGAATGGAATGAATTCGAAGAGTAAGTATATAACCCAAATATCTTTGTCATTTAACTATACTAATTTCATTAATCCCTTCTTCATTTCCTTGCACAGATGGTATGCAAACGAAAATTTGCAAGAGCTTGGGATAACAAGAAATTACCTTCTTCATGCCTATTTTTTGGCTGCTGCAACCGTATTTGAGCCAGAGAGGTCAAATGTGAGACTTGCATGGGCTAAATCTCAAATTATTTGTAAGATAATTGTATCTTATTTCAATCACGAAACTACTTCGGAGGAGGAGAGGATTGCCTTGTTAGCTAACTTCAGAAGTAGAATCAATGGCCTTACCAATACAAAAAGGTAAATTAGCCCAAAATTTATTTGTTGATTTTTACAATATAAAACATTAAGCATTTTTCTGAAATCGTGTAGATATTTTTTTTTTTTGTTTTAATTTTTTTACCATAGTCTGTCTATCTAATAACTAGATCTTGGACTTATAATCTAAATGTAGATTATATTTTTTATATTTATTTTCTCGCAGCAGTAAGACTGGACATCGGATTCTCAATATATTATCGAAAATCCTAGACCAAGCTTCGACGGATGCATGGGGGATACTCGGCAGAGACATCAGCCACCAATTACATAATGCTGTGAGTTCACATTATTTCCCCATTGTTTCATTCTTACACAGAAAAATAACGGCTTAGTTAATTGTGATGTCTTTTGTAATTTTGTATGAGACAGTGGGGAGAATGGCTAATGAAACTAAATAGAGGAGTCAAGTGCGACGAAGGAGCAGAGCTCTTGGTAAACATAATAAACATTTGTGCAGGACATATTGTATCCGAAGAGTCAATACTGCATCCTGAATACCAGCGTCTCTCCAAACTCACCAACAAAGTTTGTCAACAACTTCAATGGTATCAAAATGAAAAGGTGAAGGATTTTTTTTTTTTTTTTTCCCTGAATTCAACTGATAAATTTATTAGTCCGTGTAATTTTTAATATTTTTTTTTTCTTTTCTTTTCTGAATTCAATTTTCATGTGTTATGTGATGAATAGGTACTGGGAATAGATGATTGTAGTGCAGAAAATATTATCATGAAATGCAGCAGGGAAATTGAACAGAACATGCAGGCGCTTGTGCAGTTGGTTGTCTGTGAATCCAATGTTGCTAATAAGAATGTCAAGCAAACATTTCTAATGGTTGCAAAAACATTTTACTATCGTGCTAATTGCTCTCGAGAAACTATTGACTTCCACATATCTAAAGTACTCTTTGAGAGAGTTATGTGAGTTATAGTGGATATCGTTGTAATACATATAATTTTTTTTTTTTTAATGGATAATGGAAATCCAGTCACTTCTTCTCTACATTGAATGAATAAATGGGAATAAAATGGCTCATATATTTGCTTCTTATGCGAGCGAGAATGATAGGAATGTTTCTGTTTCTTGGACTTATTGTATTCGATTTTAATTAGCCTTGATTATTCGGGGCGATATTCAGTAATCGAATGATGATGCTTTACTATCTAGTTGAATTTCATTTTAGTCAAAGAAAAATTGATAATCACTTTATTACTCGTTTAGGATCCGTTCTCTTAGAGGATAAGTTCATAATAAATTTTTAGCACCGTTGCTCGAGATTGATTCTTTTGATTATTAAATTAGTTAGTTTTGGCTTTGACAAGTTTTATCCTTCTAATGCTGATTTCTGTTTCTTTTCATTGTTTCTGGTTTGTCAGTGCATGTTGTTAAGTTGTGGAGTACTCTAAATCATTAAGGATTCTAACAATCCGATTCTAATCATTAAGGATTCTAATAATTAGAATTCAATAATTATTTCAACAAAAGAATTCGGGTCACTCCAAAATTCTAACAATTCGATTTGGGATCAACAAGTGGTATCAGAGTGTTTTCTTAATTTAATATTATTTTAATTTTTAGTCAATAAAAAAATCATTAGAATTAAAAAAAAAAAAAAAAACCTACCAAACATCTAAAACAAACATTTTTTAAATTTTCCAACAAAAAGATAAGTTTTAAATGTAAATAATAAATAGTTGTTCAAGGTTTCAAATGGCGAATCTATGACAGACTAGATGAAGAAATCAACTTTTAAATTTGAACTTAAAAAAATTGTAAAAAATGTAAGTATTTTTTTTTAAAGATAATAATGCACACATTAGTAGTCAACAATTGCGTTTGATCACTAAATGAGGCGTCAAGCTCGGTGTTTTTGCTGCGCTTCGCGCATAGGTGTCACCAAGACATGGCTTTTAGAATATTGCTTTTAAAATTTATCCTCAATCATTCATTTTTAATTATTATAGATTGAGAATATAGACAAAAATGTAAGGTAAATTGGGTTTAAAAAATATAACATATTAAAGCAACCTTTCAATTATTTTATTTATTTATTTATTTTTTCGTTTTTGTAAGCCAAATAAGGGGTACATTGGGCAAATAGATAATATGTGTAAGGGTAAAATTGGATTTCAAAAGTTTCTCCCCAACCCACACTTTTAATATATTGTAGATGTAGATTAGATATGATCGTTGTACGTACGATGTGAATTAAATGGTAAGTTTTACGGGGTGTCCTCAACTGATATTTTTTGATGAATTTTGAAAGTTTTTCTAAATTTATGTCTCCAGTTGAGATTTTAAGAATAACTTAATTAGTCAAAATTTTATTTCTTATTTATTGATTTTTTTTAAAAAAAATTAAAATTTAATGAAAGTTATTTATGTTCATACCTAATACTTTTTATATTTATTGTCTTAATATTTTGTTTGATTTGAAGTTCGATTAGATTGAACCTTCCAATCCTTAACCCTTTAGCCTTGTCGATTCAATATCCAGATTGATTTTTTTTTTCCCTCCATAACATTGATTATTATTATTGAGTTTTAGTTTTATAAATAGTATTAATAAACAACTTATACGAGGCAATATATTTATAATATATATAAATTATTTCATATGTCAAAATAAAAAAAAAATCTAATACATGTCAAATTGGAATTTGAATATTGAATCAGTAGATAAGTCAATAGTAAATGTTATGATTGGTATTTTGATATTGAATGATTAACGAAGTTAAAAAGTATATTCTAAGAAAGCTACCATATGTAGCTTCTCCAAATCTAGAAGATGCGCATAATCAAATTTTCTGAAAAAATTATCAAACATAAAAAATAAATATGACTATTTGGCATGCTAATGTGATTCCAAAAGCAATCAAAAAAGGGACCTTATATCGGAAAGACTAGTATATGGCTAACATGATTGACCGAAACTCGAGTCACACGAGAAATTTAGAACTTCAGTGGGTATGTATTTCCTGTATTAATTGCTTTTTTCTTTATTGATTTTATCAAATCTCGATAGGATTACATGTAATGATCAGTAAATCTATCCAATCTTTATTTATTTCTCAACTTATTTGAGTAAGTTTTCTTCTAGTAAAGCCATCTAAGTAGTTATTGGGACAGAAATTATCTCTCGAATTAAAAGTCACCAAGATTTGGAGAACAAAATATCAAATTAGGAAGCACTTGTAAAAAGCTCTTCAATTAATATACTTTCTCTATGGAAAAGTAAAGAATTATGAGGAAATGTCGTTGCTGTAATAGTATACAATGTGAAATTCTTGTGCACAAGAGTGTATGCGTAAATGATTTATTTGATGAGGTAGATTGTATTATTCAGATCGGCAACTTAAACTTTAAGAACCACATACATGTTTGAAAACGGTCAACTTACAAAATTTTAATTCCAAATAATTTTCTGTCTATAATAATCAGAAAAATAAATTAGTTTATACAAAATTATGTTTCCAAATAAATTAATAAAAATAAAATAATAAATGTTATTGATAAAAAGAAGTCTGTATGTGATTAACAATTAAAAAAATAATTTAAGATTAATAATGGAGTTTTTCACCGACTAAAAAGAGTTTATAATATGATGCCAGAGCTGGCAACACTAATAATAAGATCTATTAGAAAAAGTCAGAAGAATTCTATCACCATGAAACAAAAATTTTTTTTAAACTTATTTTTAATTACACATTTCATGAAACTCACAACTGTCATCAATGTTCACGAAATTATTTCCTTTCGATTTAAAACTACTGTAAGTGTACGGTTCGTTAAGAAGTAATAAAGTGGCATATTAAGTTTCGAATATCGTCCCACAGAGATCGAATAGTTCAGTTTTATCTACATTAGTCTCAACCAAAATGAAGTTATCAAATAAGAATTTATTCTTAGAAAAACCCTAATTTAGTAAAACCCTAATTTCTGAAAACCCTAATTTCGCTAAATGACTTGATTATGCAAACTATGTGTTTAAATAAAATTAATCGTAAAATGATGATTGGAATGCAAAATTGATTGTAATCAATAAAATTAGAAAACACTAGGATCACGGATTCCTATGTAATAATCACTTGAAACCCTAATCTCATAATCTAACAACACAATTTGATTATTGATGACTCAATGCTCCTATTTACATCCAACACACTCTCTCGAGCAATATTGAACCTATTCTTACATACCATAAGCCTATATTTCTATAACGAATGAATATACATAAGAATGCATGGGGTTTTATGCGCAAGAATCACGCAAAGTGTAGAGGTATATTTCTATTTCTTATCGGACCCTACGATGATTTATACCTTGTCAAATATATTTCCTTTCTTTTGAATGTAAGAAATAAACCACTACACATCACATAATCGCGTGCACTCAATCATGGATGAAATTAATGTATATAGATCATTCAAATAATCAAATATGCATTTAATTATCAAATTGTAAAAATTAAAATCGAAAAATCATATTACATAGTTCATCGATCTCCTAACATGAGAAAACCTAGCCTAACATTGAGAATTTAAAGGAACACATGAATTCTTAAAAATAAAACATCACCAGATATTAAAATTTGATGAAATCTTGATGTTTTTCCTGAAATCTCTTGTTGATCTCCCTCAATTTGATCTCCAAGAAGTGATTTGTTTTGCTCCAATGCATTCTAGCCCTAATTTTGAACCAATTTCGGGGTTCGAATTCCCTGTTGGGGACTGTGCAGCCGCATGAAAATAACACCATGCGACCGCATGGTTTAATAAACTTTCATTTTATGCCATTTTAGTCCCCAAACTCAATCTTCTTGTTTATTGACCTCTTTTCTTCAACTCTTTTGTTCCATCATCTCATATTAACCTTCAATTGGTACTTGGCCAATTCTTTGATTGCTCCTTTGGTTCATCTTTTGGATATTTGATCTTTGATCCTTGAACTATCACTTTGATTCGCTTTGGTCATTTTTGCTTCTTTTTCTCGCAAATTCCATCAAGTCCATCAACAAACCTCACAATCCAAGAATTAAACGAATTTAGGTCACATTTCAAACACTTTGCTAGCATTTTAGTCATGTTTGTGAATTATATAATTACATAAAAATGCACTTATCAATGAACTTTTCAATAATATATTTTACCAAATTTTATCCAAAACAAACCTGGACTTAGCAACAGTGAATAGTAAAAACATATTCAACTAGATACTCCATGCATGAATATTTCCATGACCAAATCTTGAAAGAATTGTCAATTCATACTTTCACCATTCAAATGAACATTCTCATATCAATTTGGAGACTATATCGACTTTGAATTAGTGTCAAATAGACAACTACACATAAACAAGAAATATTCATTAAACCAGAGATGACACACACACACACATACATATCTATGTATGTATATATATATACAGTAATGATCTTTTAAGTACCGATACTTAGCTCATGTTAAGCATCGGTGATATGGCGTCACTGGTAATTAACACAAGCTAAGAACTGGTGCTTAGGATATCATTTTCGTGTGTGTGTGTGTGTGCGCGCTGAAACTGATTTTGTAGAAAAATGAATTTTTGTAAAATGGAGCTCAAACATGTGCTTGTTGATAGTTTAGAAAAATTAAATTGAAAAGAAGTGTAGTCATCATCATCAATTGCGAATCTATTTAGGCCCTATAGATTTAAGTTAAAATCAACAATTAATACTTAGCAAACATTTCATGTGATTTATAACTTTTATCAATTTTTCAATCGCACATTTCCTTAATTTTTGTCAAAATTTACTAAAAATACGATTTTTAACAAAGTTAAACAGAGGCTTTATTAGTTACAATGTTAGCCCTTGTTTGATGAACATTATAAATAGAAATTGGGCGATGTTTTGAATATTGATTGTTTGGAGAATATGTGATTAAAAAGTAGGAAAAATTTTGAGTTTACATGTAGAATATTTTATTGTGTGTAAATATTTAGTTGAAAATGAGTATAAGAAATAAAGAGTGTCGAACAGGGCTTATGTAGAAAAGGAGGGTAATTAGCAAAAAAATCCCTAGCGTTTGAACTCATGCGCGACAGTAGTTCCTGTCCCTATTGTTTCAAATTCGTTATTTGCATTGTCATTTCAAGTCTTTCTTGTGGAATTGGTCCTTTTGGTCATGTTTCATAACTTCTTCCATAAAATATAGGTAATTGGTGCAAACGGTTTCTATCGTTTGTCTTCAATGAGCAAATTGTCCCTCGTTTAAATTGTAACATTTGTACACTCAGATGAGTATTACTCTGTGCAAAAAGTCTTTACTATCTATTTTCTCTAACGAAAAATTTATCCTTTTTGAATAAACATATATAAAAAAAAAAAATACAAAAAAATACGTCTAGAGTTTCATGTTTTTCTTTTTTTTTTTTTTTTAAAATAAAAAAAAAAATACAAAAAAATACGTCTAGAGTTTCATGTTTTTCTTTTTTTTTTTTTGTTTAAATATACAAATGAATATCACAAAAAATAATATAATACATTTAATAAAAGAAAAAAAAATTATCTTCTCAATTGATTAACATATTCCTACACCCATCCCCTACCATCCTCCTCCTCCACCACCACCACCAAAATAATAAGAAATAATTAAAAGTATAAAAAAGTAAGAAAATAATTAAAAATTGAAAAAAAAATAAAAAAAAAATAAAATGGTATTTCTTCCTCATCCGAATCCACACCATGCCATAGATGACCCATTCTCCACATTCCAATGTGGCACCATCCTAGTGATGGCAACGGGGCGGGTTCGGGGCGGGAATGGGACAACTTTTTGCCCCGTTTAATTTTTTTTATTTTTTATTTTTACATTTTCAAAGTTTCAAGTTATGTTATTATTAGAGAATAAAATACTAATTCAAAATTGATTTTTAAAGGGTGAATTGTCTAAAAATAAAATTATTTTTTATTTTTTTATTTTTTTCCTTCATGGTGTGGGGCCTCACCCCACCCTCCCCGCCCGCCCCACCAACCCGTGTGGGGCGGGGCCCATCTGAGTAGGACAAGGCAGGTTTTATTGCCATTTTTACACCATCCAAGAATTTTAGTTATTTTTCTATATTCAAGTTTTGTATTACAATAACTATTTGTTTTCAGTGAAATTACAAGAGTTTTTTTTATTTTTTTTTTGAAAGATTTAACTATTTTCAGCAAATTCTTGTTTCTATCTTCTTGTTGCTAATCACATACACATGTACATATATATACCCATTGTATCGATTTTTGAATTTTTGTTTTCAGATTTTGTTTAAGAATAGATAAGTTCCTATATACAAGACAAAAGAAACTTGGATGAGGAAGAAGCACCATTTTTAAAAAAAAAAAATATTTATGTTTGTTTTTCTATTTCTATTTCTTATTTTTTATACTTTAATTTTCTTTCTAATTATTTTGGTGGTAATGGAGGAGTGTAGGATATGAGTTTAGGGATCTATTTGTTTATTTAATGAGAAGGATAAATTAGTTATTTTATAATGCTTCCATGGAGAAAACAGATGGTAAAAACCTTTTGTGCAAACAAAGACCAATTTGAGTTTTCCAAATATCAAATTTGAAACGATAGGGATGTTTAATGCAATGAAGGTAAGCGATAGGGACCTTTTGCATTAATTACCTATATTTCACGAAAGGATTTATTGGAATATGACAGAAAGGATCAACTAATTAGAAATGATTGAAATGGGGGGTGTAAATGTCAAGTTTGAAATAATAAAAACTATTTCCACAATGCATGCAAATAATAGGAATGTTTTTGCTAATTCCCTTGAAATTGTTTTATTTTTCAACATATTCAGAAATGTCCAATGCCTGGTCAAAAATCCGTTTACCCTTTCAATTGTGATGGTCCAAATTGCGTTGTTTGACCTGTCCCTTTGGATCTATTATACAAAGGCTAAAAAGACAGATATAAATTACAGATTAGACTATGACTATATTTTCTTGGAATATGATTTACTCTAAGTAACAGCATTCAATGCAAGGCATCGTAATTGTATAATAAAGAAGTGGAAGACTTTTCAATAAAGACTGGTATACTATTTAGACCAATTTGACAGAATTTTTAAAAAGTCAAATTATACTTTTAAAATTAAAGTGCCGCTGTTGAATGTGTTGATAATTTTTTTAAGTGCTTTGTCAGACTAGAAAGTAGCTTCATTTGAATTTTTTACAAGTCTTAGAAGTATCAAGGTCCGCATTGGTTTGTTGCCCGAAACTACAAAAAAAATAAAGATTTTAATGAATAAATAAATAAGGAAAAGGAAAAGGAAAAGAAAAGAAATTGTTAATCTCACAATAATTATGGATCTTTTCATATCTACTTTAAGAATACGGTTGAACTTGACAATTTTTTGCGTAAATTTTCACAAGTTGCTAGATTTCAATTTGGCCATTTTGCAAATTTTTGTTTTTTGTATTCGACGTGTTTGAGTTATGATTTACCTAGGGGAGCTTAACTGCTATAGAAATGAATTCTAAATTATGATCAATTCGATTGAAAGATGTAATATAGATCGATATCTCCAGTATCTTGTGAAGAGGTCACGTCATAGTCGACTATAGGGGGTATGACCCACTCAAATTTTGTCCAATGATCTAGCCTTGTTTTACTATAAAACAAAATAATGAAGTAAAAAAGGGGAATGGATAATTGTGGAGGGTCATGCAAATTCTTAAACTAAATGATGAACTAATCGAAGAATACTAAGGAACAAATATATAATTAAATGGTTTTTAAATTTTGAATAAAAAGTACAAATTACAAATAAAAGAAAAGTAATATGTTAGGCTCGTATGGTACTGGGCTCATCTAAATATATATATATATATATATATATATATATATATATATATACACACACACAC
>NW_019252552.1:0-1242 GCF_002742605.1 Olea europaea var. sylvestris | reverse complement strand
AGACACGTGGTAGAACTTGGTCTTACCCTTCTTTCTCAAGGTGGCATACGCATTAATTTCTAGTGGGTTGCCTTTGTCACATCGCTTTTAACTGATTAACCAGCAGCCTTCACCAATTAAGAAGTCATGAAACACCTGATTTCAGATTCCTCAAGACATTCGGCGGTGCCTGCTTTCCACACTTGATAGACATGAATTTGATTTTTATTCTACTAAATGTGTTTTCAATGTTTATAGTCTAGCTCATAAAAGATATTGGTGTCTTCATCTCTCTGGTAGTATTAACATGGTAGAAAGATGTTAGTGTTGACGAGTATTTATTCCCTTTTCTTCCTGCTTTGTTTCAAATTCCAATTCTAAAAATCAGTCCTCCTCCAACGATCAAATTCACTACCTACAGTGGTTTCAACCTAATATAAATATTCCTCGTCAAATTCTAAATTTTGGAGTTTCTGTTGCGGCAGCGCTGGCCATGTAACCTTATCCAAATTGAATCCCTCAGGTTGCTGTTATCCCAGCTTCGCACCAATCGCAACTGCCTTCTGTCACTGTTTCTATACCTATTCCATCTGTTCCTTATTCTCCGGTATCTCTCATGCCATGCCAGTTTTGCTCCCTGTCCAGGGTGGGGGACAGGGGAAAAAACAGGGCACCACGTCTATTGGAGGGTCGGCACGTGGTGCCCTGTTTTTGAGCCTGTCCCCCACCCTGGACGTTTGGCTTTTTCCCATGCCTAATACTCCTCTAGTTTTCCTAAACCTTCATCTGAACCTTCTTTGCTAACTAATCTCCGTGCGTCATCTTTGAGAAAAGCAAGTCCCAGCATGCAAATTGTTCAATGCCCATCTTACCTCATCTCCTACACAACCTGTTGAGGCAACTTTAGCGTCACAAGCCCTACTTGACACTCACTGGAAGAGTGTCATGATTGAAGAATTTTCAGCTCTTATTCCCAGTAATACATGGTCTTTAGTTCCTTATGATGAAAAAATGCACGTAGTTAGGAATAAATAAGGTTTTAAGTTGAAACACAGTCCTGATGACTCTGATCCAAAGATGAAAGATATGATTCACGTTTCTAATTTGTAACTTTTCACTTGATCATAAACCCTCTACTGTTTGTGTTATTCTCTTTGTTTGTCACAAAGTGTAGGGATGCTACTAATTCCTTTCTTTAATTGGAAGCTACAGATGGAGGTCTTTGTGGCTCAACCTGAAGTGAGTGGGGACAAGAGTGAACCA
>NW_019252551.1:0-1242 GCF_002742605.1 Olea europaea var. sylvestris | reverse complement strand
ACTCAAAATGCATTATTTTCTCCCATGTTCCCACCGTTTGCTTAAATAATGATCCGAAAAGAAAAGCAAGTGCTGACAAAGGGCGTGCATGGAGACGAAACTACATGACGTGTCGATAAAAGGGGTTAAGCTTTCATTCTCACAAGGGAGATATGACTTGTTTACTTTAGGTTAAGCATCTAAAAAAGCTTACGTCCACTTTCATTAATTCATAAAAGGGGTTAAGCTTTTGTTCTCACACCAAAAATTTGCCACTTTATAGCCGCTTTTGATAGCTGGCTTATACAAGATGATAAAGAGAGTATAAAGTAATATGTCAATTGTCAATTTTAACGTGACAAACATATTCTACATTATCAATCTTTGATTATTCTATGCACTAGCCAATCACTTGGATGGAATTTGAAATGATGTAATTGAATTTGAATTTCGCTTCGTTACATTTTATGGATATTTCAAAGTTCGAAATGGAATTAATAATTGGTCAAATTTGAAAAGAAAATTCCAACTTGTTTGAAATAGTGATAAAAATGATGAGATTTGACGGGATTCAAATTTTAAATATACATATATTTAATATTTTTGTTTTCCTCCATCTTCTATATGAACGAAAAAAATCCCCTTTTCAGATGCCTTGTGGTTTAACGTGATAATTATATTCGAATTTGACAATATTTTTATATCGAATTTAATTGAAACTCCAAAATAATAGGGTATGTTCTCTTAGTGACTCAAATTCCAAGCATATAATACATGGAATGAAATTAACACTTTTAATAATCTTAAGGTCAATAAATAATTAAAAATAGTGAGAGGAATTCGAGTTGGAAAGTTTGTTAATATGGATGGATATTTTAAATTACATTTATTATCCCCTTTGTTAAATAATCGAATTGACAGCAATGCGAGGAATTTTGATGTCCCGTTCACATTTGCATGTGAATATGGTCTTTTCTCTTGATGAGGCAATTTATATTTCTATTTTTTTTGTTATAGTTTTGACGAGCGATAGAGTTATATGTAGTAAAATTGTACATAATTTAATAGTACGATTGAAAAATGTTAACTTCTTTGAATATTTTAAAACTAGGTTGGAAGCCATTACTTGAAGAAGTAGAATCATTGTGTTGTATTGTACAGTGACAAGTGATGAAATTTTGAATTAAAGAAAATATATCGAAAAGAATAAATTCGAAAAGAGTGACGAAAAAAGGGTTTCGGAGAGAAGGCCAGCCCCCTGGG
>NW_019252550.1:0-1242 GCF_002742605.1 Olea europaea var. sylvestris | reverse complement strand
CTCCTTAACACTAAAGATCCACTTGCAATCAACAAGGGTCTTACCTGCAAGTTTTGAAACTAAAGTCCAAGTCTCATTTTTCATTAAGGAGTCCATCTCATCTATCATAGCAGCATGCCAGTTCTTAGACTGCTTGCAGCTCATTACCTCTTCATAAGATTTTGGTTCTTTAAACACTAAGTAATGATAGGACAAGACAGCAAGTGAAAGGTAATCTCCATACCTAACAGGTTCTCTTACTTCTCTCCTAGTCCTATCTCTAGTTAATTAGTAATCTCCCAATTCATCAGGCTGACTTTCCAGATTTTCTTGAACATTTTCCTCTTCATTTTCTTGAGGATCAAAAGCTGTTTCAGCTTCTTCATCTACCTGTTCATCACTAACAGGTTTAGTAGGTAAACCAAGCTCCACCTGCAGCTTGGTATCATCGCCTCTTTCATCACCAGGTAGCCCTTTTGGTTCTTTATTATCTAAACAAGACATCTTTGACTCATCAAAGGTAACATCTCTGCTGGTGATGATTCTAAAACCTTTTACTTCTTTACTCCATAGCCTATAACCTTTAACCCCATCGGGATATCCCAAGAAAACACATTTCTGGGCTCTAGGTTCAAGTTTTCCTATACTTTGATGGGAATAGGCGGCACAACCAAAGATTCTTAAATGTGAATAATCAGGAACATGTCCTGTCCATAGCTCTTCAGGGGTTTTATCTCCTAGAGCACTTGAGGGGGTCCTATTAACAATATATGAAGCTGTCATTACAGCTTCACCCCATAACACCTTAGGGACACCTGAACCTATCAACATGCACCTAACCTTATCTAGCAAGGTTCTATTCATCCTCTCAGCCACTCCACTCTGCTGAGGTGTATAAGGTACAATTTTATGCCTTTTAATACCAGATTCTCTGCACAACTGATCAAATTCAGCATTGCAAAACTCAAGGCCATTATCAGTCCTAAGGATCTTAATTTTCTTCCCAATCTCATTTTCCACCAGAATCTTCCAAGTTCTGAATTTATCAAATGTTTCAGATTTGTGTTTCAACAAATAAACCCAAACCTTCCTAGAATAGTCATCAATCAAGGATAAGAAATATCTATTTCCTCCTTGAGTAACAGTGGATGAAGGCCCCCATAAATCAGCATGTATATATTCAAGGATAGAGGTGGTTCTATGTTTTCCTGTGTTAAAATGCAGCCTATGCTGTTTTCCTAAGGTGCAGTTTTCACAAAAAGA
>NW_019252549.1:0-1242 GCF_002742605.1 Olea europaea var. sylvestris | reverse complement strand
CCCATTCCGACACAGTCGAGAAAAATGACGAAATTGCCGCCGGCGCGATTTTTATTTCCGATCAAACTGCCAAATTTCAGCAATTCCGACACAGTCGAGAGAAATGACGAAATTGCCCCCAGCGCGATTTTTGTTTCCGAACAACCAGTCAAATTTTAGCCAATTTCGATACAGTCGCGAAAAATGACGAAAGTAAACCCGGCGCGATTTTTGTTCCCGATTAACCAGTCAAATTTGAGCTCATTCCGACACAGTCGCGAAAAATGACGAAATCGCCACCTGCGCCATTTTTGTTTCCGATCAACCTGTCAAATTTTAGCCCATTCCTACACAGTCGGGAAAAATGACGAAATTCCCCCCGGCACTGTTTTTATTTCCGATCAAACTGCCAAATTTCAGCCAATTCCGACACAGTCGAGAAAAATGACGAAATTGCCCGCGGCGCGATTTTTGTTTCCGATCAACCAGTAAAATTTCCGCCAATTCCGACACAGACGAGAAAAATGACGAAATTACCCCCGGCACGATTTTTGTTTCCGATCAACAAGTCAAATTTCAGCCAATTTCGACACTATCGCGAAAAATGACGAAATTACACTCGGAGCGATTTTTTTCCCTGATAAACCTGTCAAATTTCAGACAATTCCGACACAGTCGAGAAAAATGACGAAATTGCCCCCGACGCGATTTTTGTTCCCGATCAACCTGTCAAATTTGAGCCCATTCCAACACAGTCGAGAAAAATTACGAAATTGTCGTCGGCGCGATTTTTATTTCCGATCAAACTGCCAAATTTCAGCCAATTTCGACACAGTCGAGAAAAATGACGAAATTGCCCCCGGCGCGGTTTTTGTTTCCGATCAACCAATCAAATTTTAGCCAATTCCGACACAGTCGTGAAAAATGACGAAATTACACCCGGCGCGATTTTTGTTTCCGATCAACCAGTCAAATTTGAACTCATTCCGACACAGTAGAAAAAAATGACGAAATCGCCACCTGCGCCATTTTTGTTTCCGATCAACCCCTCAAATTTTAGCCCATTCCTACACAGTCGGGAAAAATGACGAAATTGCCCCCGGCGCGGTTTTTGGTTTCCGATCAGCCTGTCAAATTTTAGCCCATTCCTACACAGTCGTGAAAAATGACGAAATTGCCCCCGGCCCGATTTTTTGTTTCCGATCAACCTGTCAAATTTTAGCCAATTCCGATACAGTCGCGAAAAATGACGAAATTGACCCC
>NW_019252548.1:0-1242 GCF_002742605.1 Olea europaea var. sylvestris | reverse complement strand
CTCATACGTCACGATGAAGTTGTGAGTTCAATCCAAAACGGTCGCTACATTTCCAAAAAGTACTTATGGGCCCAAAATGGACATCGGGTGCAAAAGTTACGCTCAATTCCTCGTACGCCGACTCTCTAAGCGTTCCAAATATGCAAGTGCTCATTCTTTCCAAAAATTGCTGAAATCCCTCGTACGTCACGACAAAGTCGTGAGTTCAATCCAAAACGGTCGCTACATTTCCAAAAAGTACTTTTGGGGCCTAAACGGACGCCATTTGCAAAAGTTATGCTCAATTCTTCGAACGCCGACAATCCAAGCGTTCCAAATATAAAAGTGTTCATTTTTCTGAAAAATGGGTAAAATCCCTCATACGTCACGATGAAGTTGTGAGTTCAATTCAAAACGGTCGCTACATTTCCAAAAAGTACTTATGGGCCGAAAACGGACACCGTGTGCAAAAGTTACGCTCAATTATTCGTACGCCAACTCTCCAAGCGTTCCAAACATGCAAGTGCTCATTCTTTCGAAAAATGGCCGAAATCACTCGTACGTCACAAGGAAGTCGTGAGTTCAATCCTACACGGTCGCTACATTTCCGAAAAGTACTTTTGGGGCCTAAACGGACGCCGTTTGCAAAAGTTATGCTCAATTCTTCGAACGTCGACAATCCAAGCATTCCAAATATAAAAGTGTTCATTCTTCTGAAAAATGGCTGAAATCCCTCATATGTCACAACGAAGTTGTGAGTTCAATCCAAAACGGTAGCTACAATTCTAAAAGTACTTATGGGGCCAAAACGGACGCCGTTTTTAAAAGTTACGCTCAATTCTTCGTACGCCGACTTCCAAGCGTTCCAAATATGCAAGTGCTCATTCTTTCGAAAAATGGTCAAAATTCCTCACACGTCACGACGAAGTTGTGAGTTCAATCCAAAACAGTCGCTACATTTCCAAAACGTACTTTTGGGGCCTAAACGGACGCCGTTTGCAAAAGTTATGCTCAATTCTTCGAACGCCGACAATCCAAGCGTTCCAAATATAAAAGTGTTCATTCTTCTGAAAAATGGCCAAAATCCTTCATACGTCACGATGAAGTTGTGAGTTCAATTCAAAACGGTCGCTACATTTCCAAAAAGTACTTATGGGCCGAAAACGAACACCGTGTGCAAAAGTTACGCACAATTATTCGTACGCCGACTCTCCAAGCGTTCCAAACATGCAAGTGCTCATTCTTTCGAAAAATGGCCGAAAT
>NW_019252547.1:0-1242 GCF_002742605.1 Olea europaea var. sylvestris | reverse complement strand
AAACTGCTCACTCTTTCCAAAAAATGGCCAAAATCCCTCATACGTCACGACGAAGTAGTGAGTTCAATCCAAAAGGGTCACTAAATTTCCAAAAAGTACTTATGGGCCCAAAACGGACACCGTGTGCAAAAGTTACGCTCAATACTTCGTATGCTGACTATCCAAGCCTTCCAAACCTAAAACTGCTCACTCTTTCCAAAAAATGGCCAAAATCCCTCATACGTCACGACGAAGTAGTGAGTTCAATCCAAAAGGGTCACTAAATTTCCAAAAAGTTCTTTTGGGCCCAAAACGGACACCGTGTGCAAAAGTTCCGCTCAATTCTTCGTACGCCGACTATCCAAGCCTTCCAAACCTAAAACTGCTCACTCTTTCCAAAAAATGGCCAAAATCCCTCATACGTCACGCCGAAGTAGTGAGTTCAATCCAAAAGGGTCACTAAATTTCCAAAAAGTTCTTTTGGGCCCAAAACGGACACCGTGTGCAAAAGTTCCGCTCAATTCTTCGTACGCCGACTATCCAAGCCTTCCAAACCTAAAACTGCTCACTCTTTCCAAAAAATGGCCAAAATCCCTCATACGTCACGCCGAAGTAGTGAGTTCAATCCAAAAGGGTCACTAAATTTCCAAAAAGTTCTTTTGGGCCCAAAACGGACACCGTGTGCAAAAGTTCCGCTCAATTCTTCGTACGCCGACTATCCAAGCCTTCCAAACATAAAATTGCTCATTCTTTCAAAAAATGGCCGAAATCCGTCATACGTCACGACGAAGTGGTGAGTTCAATCCGAAAGGGTCGCTACATTTTCAAAAAGAACTTATGGGCCCAAAACGGACCGTGTGCAAAAGGTACCCTCAATTCTTCGTACGCCGACTATCCAAACCTTCCAAATATAAAGCTGCTCACTCTTTCGAAAAATGGCCAAAATCCGTTATAGGTCACGACGAAGTAGTGAGTTCAATCCAAAAGGGCCTCTACATTTCCAAAAAGTACTTATGGGCCCAAAACGGACACCGTGTGCAAAAGTTACGCTCAATTCTTCGTATGCCGACTATCCAAGCCTTCCAAACATAAAACTGCTCACTCTTTCCGAAAAATGGCCAAAATCCCTCATACGTCACGACGAAGTGGTGAGTACAATCCAAAAGGGTCGCAACAATTTCAAAAAGTACTTATGGGCCCAAAACGGACACCGTGTGCAAAAGTTACGCTCAATTCATCGTACGCCGACTATCCAAGCCTTCC
>NW_019252546.1:0-1242 GCF_002742605.1 Olea europaea var. sylvestris | reverse complement strand
GGCAATTTCGTCATTTTTCGCGACTGTCTCGGAATGTGCCCAAATTTGACTGATTGATCGGAAACAAAAATCGCGCCGGGGGGTAATTTCGTCGTTTTTCGCGACAGTGTCGGAATGTTCCCAAATTTGCCTGATTAATCGGAAGCAAAAATCGCGCCGGGGGCAATTTCGTCATTTTTCGCAATAGTGTCGGAATCATCTGAAATTTGACAGATTAATCGGAAAAAAAATCTCACCGCTGGCAATTTCGTCATTTTTCGCGACGGCGTCGGAATGGGCTAAAATTTGACTGATTGATCGGAAACAAAAATCGCGCCGGGGGCAATTTTGTCATTTTTCGTGACGGTCTCGGAATCGGCTAATATTTGACAGATCAATGGGAAACAAAATCGCGTCGGGGGCAATTTCGTCCTTTTTCAATACGGTGTCGGAATCGGCTTAAATGACAGATTAATCGGAAAAAATCGTGCCGGGGGCAATTTCGTCATTTTTCGCGACGGTGTCGGAATGGGCTCGAATTTGACTGATTGATAGGAAACAAAAATCGTGCCGGGGGTAATTTCGTCGTTTTTAGCGACGGTGTTGGAATGGGCCCAAATTTGGCTGATTGATCGGAAATAAAAATCACGCCGGGTGCAATTTCGTCATTTTCGCGACGGTGTCGGAATGGGCTCAAATTTGACTGATTGATCGGAAACAAAAATCGCGCCAGGGGCAATTTCGTCATTTTCGCGATGGTGTCGAAATTGGCTCAAATTTGACCGATTGATCGAAAACTAAAATCGCGCCGGGGGCATTTTCGTCATTTTTCGCGACTGTGTCGGAATGGGCTCAAATTTGACTGATTGATAGGAAACAAAAATCGCGCCGGGGGCAATTTCGTCGTTTTTCGCAACGGCCTCGAAATCGGCTAAAATTTGGCGGATCGATGGGAAACAAAAATCCCGCCGGGGCAATTTCGTCATTTTTCGCGACAGTGTCGGAATGGGCTCAAATTTGACTGATCGATGGGAAACAAAAATCGCGCCGGGGGCAATTTCGTCGTTTTTCGCGACGGCCTCGAAATCGGCTAAAATTTGGCGGATCGATGGGAAACAAAAATCGGGCCGTGGGCAATTTCGACATTTTTCACGACGGTGTCGGAATGGGTCCAAACTTTACTGATTGATCGGAAACAAAAATCGCCCCAGGGCCAATTTCGTCATTTTTCGCGACGGTCTCGGAATCGGCTAAAATTTGACA
>NW_019252545.1:0-1242 GCF_002742605.1 Olea europaea var. sylvestris | reverse complement strand
TAGCCAAACGGTCCAAAAGCGGCTTTTGGCTCTCAAAAGCTCCTTTTGGCTTTTCAAAAGCCATCCCAAACGGGCCCTTAATCTGCTTTCGGATCTTGCTACAGGTGAAGCTTCATTTTGCACATTAGAGGTTGTTCAGCTGATAATTTTTAGATATGCAGTGGAACATTGTGGCATTTGATTTATTTGTTTACATACTTGTCTACGCATGTGCAGAATGGAGTTATGCTAGTTGAGGCGTCAAGCTGGAGAAACAAAAAAGGAGACCATTTTTGACAGTAGCCAGAGTAAGAAAGTACTTGAGTTTAGCTATTATCTCACTCAATAGTGCGCTATCAATAGGTTTGGCTACTTTTTATTGTTGGTGGTGTGCTTTGCTTCGATCCGATCTGTATTATCATTTTTCCACTGCATAAATTTTGATTTAATCCACCTCTGTTTTGCTATCATGCTTTGCCTTTGTCTCTTTTTATCTTTTTAAAATTTTAAATTTTGCCTGCATTTTGAACTATATATTGAGAATATGTTTGGCAGGATTTTGAATTGCTTGCTTTCTTTAGAAATATTTACCCAAAACCAAGTCTTTGAGCAATACAGACAGATAATCATCAGCAAATTTCAGTTCATGGCAATACGTAAAGCTCTTCAATGAAAATCTATAATTTAGAAATGGGAATTATATCTCAACAACTAGAGTCACAACAATTGAGGATAAATGAAGAAATAACAACTTAGATCGTTAGTAATGGGACCCAAAAAAAGAAAAAAGAAAAAAAAAAGGGGTCTTCAATTCAATGCATATTTTAAAGAAGGGAGAGATGGGGGTGCCTATCCTTTTCGAGTTCAGTATCGTGGGAGGATGGTTTGATACTATGCTATATCGTTTAATTCTGAATATAAATTTTTCTGCGATTATTTTTCTGTTATAATCATGGTGCCATTAAGATATACCATCTCTGTTCAACTTCCATTACAAAATACAAAATACTTGAATTAATAAGGCGAGTAATTCATCTTCGTCAGTGTTGGCTTGTCATGTGAGGATCTAACAAACTTAGAAGTTGAAATATAGCTATTTCTCTGACCAACACTTCATTCGTTTGATGAACTTGAATCAGAATTTTTAGTAAATTTTGATAAAAGTTGATGAAATGTGATTGAAAAGTGGACAAAAATCGTGGATTACATGAAATGTACGATTCAAAATAATTTTGAGCAAAAATGAATATTTAAAAAAGAGGG
>NW_019252544.1:0-1242 GCF_002742605.1 Olea europaea var. sylvestris | reverse complement strand
GGAAATGTAGAGACCCTTTTGGATTGTACTCACCACTTCGTCGTGACGTATGAGGGATTTTGGCCATTTTTTGGAAAGAGTGATCAGTTTTACGTTTGGAAGGCTTGGATAGTCGGCGTAAGAAGAATTGAGCATAACTTTTGCACACGGTGTCCGTTTTGGGCCCATAACTACTTTTTGGAAATGTAGCGACCCTTTAGGAATGAACTCACAACTTCATCGTGACCTATGAGGGATTTCGGCCATATTTCGAAAGAACACACGGTGTCCGTTTTAGGCCCATAAGTACTTTTTGGAAATGTAGCGACCCTTTTGGATTGAACTCACTACTTCGTCGTGACGTATGAGGGATTTTGGCCATTGTTTGGAAAGAGTGAGCAGTTTTATGTTTGGAAGGCTTGGATAGTCGGCGTACGAAGAATTAAGCGTAACTTTTGCACACGGTGTCCGTTTTATGCCCATAAGTACTTTTTGGAAATATAGCGACCCTTTTGGATTGTACTCACAACTTCGTCTTGACGTATGAGGGATTTTGGCCATTTTTTGGAAAGAGTGAGCAGTTTTACGTTTGGAAGGCTTGGATAGTCGGCGTACGAAGAATTGAGCGTAACTTTTGCACAAGGTGTCCGTTTTGGGCCCGTAAGTCCTTTTTGGAAATGTAGCGACCGTTTTGGATTGAACTCACAACTTCTTCGTGACGTTCGAGGGATTTTGGCCATTTATCGAAAGAATGAGCACTTTTATATTTGGAAGGCATGGATTGTCGGCGTTCGAAGAATTGAGCGTAACTTTTGCACAAGGTGTCCGTTTTGGGCCCGTAAGTCCTTTTTGGAAATGTAGCGACCGTTTTGGATTGAACTCACAACTTCTTCGTGACGTTCGAGGGATTTTGGCCATTTATCGAAAGAATGAGCACTTTTATATTTGGAAGGCATGGATTGTCGGCGTTCGAAGAATTGAGCGTAACTTTTGCACACGGTGTCCATTTTCGGCCCATAAGTACTTTTTGGAAATGTAGAGACCCTTTTGGATTGTACTCACCACTTCGTCGTGACGTATGAGGGATTTTGGCCATTTTTTGGAAAGAGTGAGCAGTTTTATTTTTGGAAGGCTTGGATAGTCGGCGTACGAAGAATTGAGCGTAACTTTTGCACAAGGGGTCCGTTTTGGGCCCATAAGTACTTTTTGGAAATGTAGAGACCCTTTTGGATTGTACTCACCACTTCGTCGTGACGTATGAGG
>NW_019252543.1:0-1242 GCF_002742605.1 Olea europaea var. sylvestris | reverse complement strand
ATTATTTTTAAAAATTGCATATTAATTTAACGACAGAATTACCAATAGAAATATTTCGTTGGTACAACATCCGTTGTTAATCCTTAGGTAAAAGTTTAAAAATAAAAAAATAATAAATTAAATAATTTAGTGACAGAATTTCTCAACGGATGATTCCGTTTGAAAAAATATTAAAAATGATAAAATAATATACCAATGGAAAATTCTGTTGGCAAGCATTGGAGGTAAAATCTTGAAACTATTATATTACTTACCAACAAAAAATTCCGTCGGAAAACTCAAAAAGTTTGAATTCCAACCTAAAATTTAATTTGCCTCTAAAATTTTCATTTTCCTCCAATCAATCCCCACTCAAATGTTTCATTCCTCCCAATAGATCAGGACTGTAGATTGTCAATAACCAACATCAACCGTTGATGGTCTCTAATTAGAAAATGAGAAAGAAATATCAAAACCCAACCCAACCCTAACCTTCCATCTCCCTCTCTCTCTCTCTCTCTCTCTCTCTCTCTCTCTCTCTCTCTCTCTCTCTCGCTGGTAGCTCCCTGCCTCCTTGACGCCGGGTAGGATAGTGATTATCCTATTGGCTTATTGTAGCAGATAATTCGCAAGAAAAGAACGACAGAAAACGTCCAAAAACCAGAGAAAATACTCTGAATTCAACTCAATATTATTAATAATGCAGAATGATCAAAATTAACCCACAAGCCTGGTTAAATAGCTGCGAAATACGAAAGTATGGGAAAATTACCAAAAATGGCAAAATCCCGAAATTATACCAAAATAAAATATTAAGTAAAAGAAGTAAGTTGCCAAAAATTTGGCTCAATTTGAGTTTTCTAACATATGGAAAAAAAGAAACGAAATATTACCATAAATAGTAAAAAATAACTTAAAATTGAATTTTGGAAAGGAAAATAGTGGATTTTGGGCTCGAAATTGACGTCCACTGAGCATAGCTGGTGGCCACGACGTGCGCGTCAAAGAGAGCTTTCTGGATTGGGGTCATAATAGCGATTCCGATAACCGTAGCCAAAGTTATGGCCAAATTACCAAAGACGCGTCAAATTCCCCCAATTAAGGAAATAGTGGCGATTCACTTTCCATCTTTGTGCCAATCCGCCATCTTATGGTATCTGACAAATCAGCATCACTCGAATCGGATCCTCCTACATCAGTCGCCCCGGGTTCGAAAGAACTCGCCCTTGAGTTCATAGTGACTTCATCGGACTCCACAAAACA
>NW_019252542.1:38573-45693 GCF_002742605.1 Olea europaea var. sylvestris | reverse complement strand
ATATTTTTCATACTTTTAAGACATCCATAACACCTTTCAAATGCATATCATATCCATCTGGGCTTGCTATTTGCTAGAATATCTTCTAACCTGGATATGGGATGATGATACATCGCTAGTGAACTCACTACGCTTGATAACAAGTCCTCTCAATTTCACTCTCTTTTTCATGGAAGCTCACTTTTTATTTTTATTTTCTCTCTAAAGACTCCTTCGTTTATCTCTTTGGCTCCACTCTTTTTTCTTTATCTTCAACCACCTTTTTATTTTCTTTTTCACTCTCTATTTCTTCAACAACCATCATATACCAATTATCTCTACTTCATCAAAGTCTCTAGGATTTCTTCCAGGCCCCCTCTCAAGCCTGTCTTTTCTATTCCTCATCCTATCAACTTCAACTACCAACATTTGGTTAATTTCAGCACTAGTATAATGCCTATCTTACAGTCGAAGGCTCAATCCACGTAGCTTGAACAATAATACCATGCATTTGAACTAGGTGATTGGGTTTGAATGCACATGTGGAAAGAACACTTTCCAGCCCAAAGAAGATTTAAATTACATCCTAGAGGAGATAGACAATTCCAAATTCTTGAAAAGATTAATGATAATGCATAAAAATTTGACCTTCCAAGTCAGTATATTGTGTCTAAAATAATGTTGCTAATCCTTCTCTCTTTGATTCAGGTGAAGATTTGAGGTCGAATCCTTTTGAAGAGGGAAAGAATGATGAGAATCATGGAAGGTAAGTTAGCATGGATCTATTGCATGTTTTCAATAGACCAATAACAAGAACAAGAGCAATGAAGATCAAGAAAGCCATGTAAGGACTTGTCCAGGTTATGTGGACCGAGTTTTTCAAGTGCAACAAGGAAGACACTAAACTTCAAGATGGGCACAAACGAATATGAAGGAATAATAAGGATCGAAAATGCAAAGATCGGACAAAATTATGAACTTTTTAGCCCGATTGTCAAATTTTCGTCAATGAGTACAATCTTGAAATGTTTTTCGACTCTGTTCATGTTTGTTGAATGATGTTATCAAAATTTGCGGGTCAAGTTCCATTGTTCAAGGTTGATTTTAGTGTTTTTCTGTTATGAGTTAGTTTCAGGGATTTTTCGTTTTTCGTAAATATTTTAGTTTTATTCATATTTCTTTTACTAGTTAATTATGTTTGTCATGTTTATCTAGCTGTTTTATAAGTTAACTTGGGTTGTCATGTTTGCCCCCGTTTGGCCCCCATTAAATTCAATTACATTATATTTCATTTTTCCCTCTCCTATTTTCAACCACACAATCTTCCATTAAATAATATTACACATAAATCAAAAACTTTTCCTTTTCAAACACTCATTTTTCAAATTATTCCACCCATTTTCATTTCTAAAAAATGGAGGCCCAACGGGAGCTTCATCTAGTTGTTTTACATGTTAATTACGTTTCTTTATGTTAGCCTATATCAAGGCATATTTATTATTCCAAAAAATTGATTTGAACCCACTATAGAAACTCTAGAACCTACAAAAGATTGAAATGAACTCCAAGAAAGCTAAAAAATGGAGTTTGAAGTTTGACCCAATCATTTATTGAATTAGAGAACCAAAGTTATTGATGAAACTTGACTCTGTAATTACAAAAATCACGAACCTTGCTGTAAGTGTTAATGCCACAAAGCGTACGAAGCTTTGATAAGTTCTAATTGAAGTCAATTAAAAATAAGTATAAGCAGACTGCACTTTATTAATTCTCTAAAAATAATGGATTTTTTACAATGAAAAAATGAGGCCATATAGAGGCAATAACAAAGAAACTCTAAATAACATGTAAAATATCAAACAAATGGAGTTATAATCGAAAAAGGAAAATTTAAACTGCCTTCAGATTTTTGTATTGCCTTCTCGCACTGTATATTCTATCTCATCCATGTCGTTCAATTGTTTTGGCTACAAGTTGAAATTTTGCCTCAGTGCGTGTTCAACCTATTTTGCCTACACACACGTGCTACTTTCTGGCTACACTCTAGGCTTCGCTTCTTCTAACACGGCTTGAATTAAGTGCACTAAGGTTGGTTCTTCTTCAACATTCAGCTTGAAAGGTGTATTGCTCATTGCTCTTTGCTTTTAATCTTGTCATTGGTTCATCTTCAACATTCAATGGATCCATGTTAGCATGCCTTCCAACATCATTCACTCCCTCTTCAAAAGGATTCGACATCGAATCTTTACCTACATCAAAGAGTGAAATATCAGCAACATTGAAAGTAGTAGACACATTATATTCACCCAGAAGATCTAATTTGTAGGCATTGTCGTTAATCTTGTCTAGGACTTCGAATGGTCATCTCATCTAGGATGCAATTTAGACTTTCTTTCTGTCGGAAAACATTCTTTTCGTATGTGTATCCAAACCCAATCACCTAGTTCAAATGTTACACCTCTCCATTTATTATCTTGAGATGCATAATGTTGTTCATTCTTCTTCTCAATTCAAAGTCAAACCTTCTCATAGATTGATCTTACCAATTCAGCATTCTTCTTTCCATCTAAACTATCGCTTTCATCAACAGGTAAAGGAATTAAATCCAATGGTATAAGTGGAATAAAACTATACACAACAGTGATAAGGTTCTATGTTAATTACCTCAATTTGTCCATTTGTTTGTGGATGACTTCTAGAGAAAAATAGTTTGGTTCTCAGCTTACCCCGCACAACCTTCCAAAAGTGACAAAGGAACTTAACATCTCTATCAGATGCAATACATAGTATCCCATGAAGTCACACAAATTCTTTGAAGAACAAGTCAGCTATGTTCATGGAATCATCTGTTTTATGACGCTGTATGAAGTTTGCCATCTTACTAGGAAAAGTCCATAGACATGAACACAAGGTTCACTAGGAATTGGCAAAAGGTATATACAAACCTTGTGGTAAAACCATAGACTTGGCCTTTTTACATGTAATGCATCTACTACAAATGCTAGTAACATCTTTTTTCATCCTACGCCAATAAAAAAGCTCACACAAAATCTCCAAGGTTTTCTTAATCCTAATATGCCGATTCAAATGTTTCATTAGCCACTAAACATTGAACCATGTCACGATTTACTTGTCAAACTTCATCAATTGTCCCATCGCCAAACACACCTTTAACCTCTCTAATTATATGAAACACAACTTCCCCAATTAAAACCCAAAACCATCTAGCGTGATTTCCAGAATAGTCAAAGCTCAATCCTAAATTTCCCTAATTCCTAGAATCAATACAACATTCGAAATCCTAACCCCAAACTCTAAAAATCTAATTATTGATCCTCATCCCATCGTCAATAACCATAGAAGAGGCTAGAAGCAGCATCCGTTTGATTTGAGCAAGTTGCTTAAGCGTGCACATAGACGTACATAGTGCTGTATGCAAAAACCGCAAAACCGAACTGAAACCGCATTTTAGAAACTGTTGGTTTGGTGCCACGTGGACCCGGTCAACGAAAGGGTTTTGACCCAAATCAAACCGGTCAAAATGGTTTGGTTTAGATTTGAGAATTTTAATTGCGATTTAAAACCAAACCGGACCGGCGAAAAAATATAAAAAAAAATGAAAAAACGAAATTTTTTGAAAATTCATCCAAATATGTAAAATTCAATAATTTTGTCATTTGTGAGTATTTTTGTCAATTTCTAATTTTCTAATACAGATATATTATTATTATTATTATTATTATTATTATTATTATTATCATCATCATCATCATCATCCAATAATTATAATATATATTTAATAATTTCAAAACTAACATAATCTATCAAAAGCCTTTTTCCTCTTCAAAATTTAGATGAACTCCAGTCGACACCCAATACAATTTTAAACCACCGGCACCACACTTCTTTTTCAAATTTTTCACACCTCTTCAAAGTTGAATTGAAATCTATTATACCAAATCGGAGACAAAGAGATCCTAGACATTAGGTGATAATATTTGCCACAAATAAAGTTTCAGATCAATAATTTTTTGGAGCAAATTAAGGTAAGAATCTAAAATTAAATGTGTTTCGTAACATCATACAAACGTAAACTTCTGTAATTGTTATGTTTAGATATTATAAACAATTGGTTTATTATTGTGGTTGGAAATTCTCTTTGTTAAATCAGTATCCTTTTTTTTTGGATATGATGATCACGAGATCTTGTTGGATATCATTATGTTTTTGGACCTTATATCTAGTTTAGTAGACTTGTATTGTAACGTTATTCTATCGTCATTAGGCTAAAAAAGGTGAACAAAAATTGAAAAAAAAAACTATGTTTTAGTTTATTGTGATTCCACTTTGATTTAGTTGATATTTAAATTTATAGTAGATATATTTAACCCCTGTTTGAGCCATATTTTTCATATCATCATAATGAGAAAATTAACTATTGGTTGGAGAGGAGGCTGACTCACAAACATGAAATAGTAGGTCAACGAAGGTGGCTGGCCTTGCGGAATAATGGTCCAAATTTTCATTTTTTTGTCCCAAAAATTTGGTTCAAATAGGGGCTTAGTTTGTTTTAAATTAATTACTAGTGAGATATAAATATATGTTAAATTCAATTAATTAATGACATAAAAGTAGACTAGCAAAATATATATGGCGAAACCGACGGTTTAAAACCAGACCAAAACTTTAGGTTTAGGTTTGAGTTTTTTTCAAACCATTCAAAATGGTTTGGTTTAGGTTTGAGTTTTTCTCAAATCATTTTAAACGGTTTGGTTTGAAATTTTGTCAAAAATCGGTAAAACCGGATCGCTTACACCCCTAGACTGTATATTGAAGGTAAATTAGATAGAGAAAAGAAGGTGTACTCATTTAACCATCTTCAAATGATTTTCTCTCCCTCTATAAAATACAACTTCTTTAATGATATGTGATTACATTTGATGAATTTGAATTGTGAGAAACTATCGTTGCCTTTTTTTTTTTTTTTTTTTTTTTTTTTTGCCGGATCGCTTACACCCCTAGACTGTATATTGAAGGTAAATTAGATAGAGAAAAGAAGGTGTACTCATTTAACCATCTTCAAATGATTTTCTCTCCCTGAAGGTTTTGATTAGTTCTTTTTTAATTACTTTCTTGTTCAAATGAAAAAGAAATATTAGCACATAAAATTTCCACTTAGCATTTTCACTCCATTTTTTATTAACTACAAATTTCTGTTTTCATTATGTATTTCAAAAATATTTAAACCCCCCTTTTACATTTTAACTTCTACATTTGCCAACTCCCATTTCAATTTATTGCCAACCGTCACCTTCATTTGAAATTCAAAAAAATAAATAAATAAATAAATAAAATTTCCTACAACCCCTAAAGCTATGTTTTTCCTCCCAAACTGTTTTACATGAGTAATGCTTGGGGTACATAATTTTGAATCCATAAAGGTTTCCATACACTTACATGGGGTGGGACCCACTCTCACATCGGCCCGACCCCATGTAAGTGTATGGAAACCCTTATGGACCCAAAATTATGTACCAATAGATTTATCCATTTTACATATACATAAATTTATTTTCCTTTTTAAAACTAAAGGTAATTTGGATCTGAAAATTATCTAAAGGAGAGGTATGGAGTACGCAACATTTTATTTTGGACACAAAAAGGTATTCATACGCAAGTATTTAAAGTAGGGGTGTTTTCAGTACTTTTGTTAGTGATGTAAGAATTATTTGTTCCATTTTGCATTAAACATATTATTGTGTTAATCATGATGGAACCGTCGTTTGGTGCTTCAAGTAAGAGAAAGAGATTGAAGGTGACACTAATGACCAAAGTTTTTACATGTACTTTTGTTACTCATGAAGGAAACACCGTTTAGTAGTTCAAATAAGAGAAAGGAAATGACGGTGACACAGATGGCCAAAGTTTGCATTTTTAAAAATATATACTTTTACCATTTACTTAAGTATTTTCCTAGTGAGTATTACTTGTGGTACTCATTCCTATTAAAAATTTTCATGTTTATTTGAGGCATGGCAGAGGTTTGGCATAAAGGCAAGTGCTGGGTAATTTGAAATACTTTCAACTTTCTAGTAAAATTTCTAGTTTGTGTAAATGTATTATGAATACTTAGATGACACTTTTAAAAAATGTTTAAATGTCTATTTTGTCTTGTTTTATATAAATATGTCGACTATAATTTATGAATGTTGCATTTGACTATGCATGAAGTTTTAAGTATTGCTGCATTGAGTTTTCAGATTCTGCTCTTCAACTCAAAATGGAATATCTTGGCCTATGTAGTACATGTTTTTAGAGTGAAATCAGTAAATTTCGAAAGGTTTATGAGTCCTCTAATAGTGCTCTTCAAAATTACCCAAAAATATTACCTAGAGGAAAAGTTATGCCTGTCTTAGTAAACTGCATCGGGTCAGATTCAGATTTTCTGTCCAACATAGTTGAACAATACTTTCATTTTCCAAACATTATTGCCAAACCCTAATTTTTTATACGTTGTACAAATATGAATGCTTTAGTCTCTTTCAAAATTTTTAGTCAAAGTTTGTAAGACTAAACAAAGGAGAAAAGAATTGACTTTCGAGGTTGGAGAGAAAGTATTTCTCAAAGTGGTGCCGATGAAGGGAAATACTACGATTTGGAAAGAAAAGAGAATTGACTCCTAGATTTATCGAGCCCATTTGATATTTTTAAAAGGATTGGAAATTTTGATATTGCTTAGCATCCCCACCCGAGCTTTTAGTAGTGCACAAGGTATTTTATGTTTCTATGTTAAGTATATCCCGGATCTTTGCCATGTGGTAAATGTCCCAACATTGGATATCCAAAATGACATGACGTACAAAGAAGCTCCTGCTATGATTATGGAGAGAAAGGACCATGTTTTGAGAAATCGAAAGTTTCCACTAGTCAAAGTCTAATGGAGTAAACATAGTGAGGATGAGGCTTGTAACGCCCCGACCCTTAGTGGACCGGAACGCTACTTACTTTACTTAGCTTAACAGGTAGTTTAGTAATAAGTGTATACGTTTTAGCGGAAGCTTACATCTTGCAATAATAATTTAAATAATAATATTTCAAATACTTTAAACAAAAATATTGAATCATTTTTCAAAACAACAAA